>NC_079400.1:19253822-19331322 GCF_029220125.1 Pseudoliparis swirei
GATGCTAATCCATTTAGCGCTTTTACGGTACTCAAAGACACAGTATACTTCCTTTAATCCTTTTCTCTCGACTTTTGGTTGAAAGGATTTTATGGAAGGTGCCTTTCGGCCCATGTGACCTACATTCTCATTCGTCTTTTGCTAAATATTTACTTTATAAAATACGAGAGGAGTTTTTTATGGTTTGAAGGACTGTTGCTGACAGGAGGAACGTGAGGCGGAAACCCATAATCATCAGATTCCCTCGTCAAGCCGTCTTCACCATCACAATATAAATCAGATTGAGAAGATTAAATAATCCAGAAGACGTAACTCAGCACCGGGAGGAGGACAAATGTATTTTCTCCCCTCATATTTTATTGTGAAATGAAGAAGTTGGCCGGTGTTCGGTTTTGGCTGCGCTGTTCAATTAAACCTTCGACTGCTCCAGCCGACAGCGACCCATATGTCCCTGGAGAAGACGAGAGACTCAGAATATGATTCATATTTGATGGGCGCTGCCTCGAGGGCTCGATTGTGTGTGATTGGCGGCTGTTTTGGGGCTTCTTGGTCGTGATTGGTTGTTTTTTTAAAAGGATAAACATAGTTATTGTTATTAAAGCTACCAACTGCAGTTTGAACTGCAAAGAGCATCGGAAATACACCAGGGCAAAAGGCAAAACTGCCCTGAAGAAATATAATGTTGCCCCTGACGAGGAGGGGCAACAAATGCCCCCATAATGTCCTCTAATAATTATGATAATTTAATTGCGTTTAGTTTTTGTTCTTTGTTTTGTCTGTATTACCTGTACTAGGTAGGTACACAAAAAAAAGCAATAAATATTTATTTTTATTAGAAAAAATAAAGAAATAAGTTATAATTGTTCATAGTTGTTGAAATTTTTTATTCATAATAAATAACCACAATAAAATAATAATACATTTAATATGATTGTCTGCAGAAAACACTTTGAATCTGTAGACTACCGACTAATAGTCATCTTATTACCTAAAAGTCTTATTATTGCCATGTTTATGACAATTTCTTATATGCTGTAAGCCTGAATAAGTACTGTATATCGAGTATTTTTGAACAAAAGGTTAAATGTTATTTCACAAGTTTCAAAAAGTTTATTTTTTAAATGCCCCTGGATTTCAGTTTAAATTGCCCCCAAACGAATCTGTAAATGTCCCCTGACTGCCGTATTTATCTGGTGAAGTCGTGCATTAAACAGACTTTCTCCCTCTTGTTTTTGTCTGTCACAGTAAATTAAACAGCGTAAATCTCGACGACATCTCTGCCGTTTCTGTGGGGTTCTGTGCAGCAGCTGTGCATGTCCGGATGAATCGGGTGCACTGCATGCCACTAAACTCTGCGCCTTTCATCCCCAGATAGAAAATGGCTTTTTCATACTACAGCAGGAAGTATTCAAAACTCTTTCTGTCCGTCCAAATCACAGAGTTGCATTCATTCGACTGTCTGTTTCGGATTTGTGGCTCTTTTTTATGTGCCCAACAAACTGGATACTGTAAACATCAACACACATAAACCCCTCTGTGTCTTCTCCAGCTGCTGAGTCAGTCGCTGCTCTGATCCACTGTATCACACACGACTAGAGATGAATAAAGTTCACTATTCACCCTTTAACTTCCTGCTTTTCTTCTTATCATTAGCATCTTTCAGGACATTATCACTGAGTCCCTGTCAGAGGAACAGACACAGGGGCCTATTTAGTTGGCTTCTAAAGAAATTGCCCTAGATATTATCCTCTTTTTGTCTCGTGAAGCTGCCAACACACGACCCATAATTCCATGTTCTCGCTACAAAACCTCACGCCACATCCGTGTGCCGTGCGCCTCTTGGAGGCGCCCACGTTAACTGGCAGCCAACCCACATTGTGTTATAGAAATATACCCACGAGTTCAGTTTCCTCATGCAAGAGGAGGCTCTGACCTCCTGGATGTGTTTATTATAGCAGCAACAAGTCGAGTGACGGGGTTTAGGTGCGATTCCGGAAACACCTGGTCACCTCATTTTACACTTTGACGTCCCAAAAGCACATAAAGACTGAGTTATCTGGTGCTTCTGAGGAGCAATGGTCCCAGAGGGTCTTTAACCCCCCCCCCCCCCCATCACACACACCTAGCCGATGTTTCTCATACCTGTCAACCCGTTGCCGTGGATACTTGGAACGAATACCAGCAAAATAGTGCAGTTTTCCTACGTTGATGGAGCTCTGGACCGTCCATGATGATTACTCAGTCTAGATATCCTGGACATTGTTTTGTATTTTAGGAATTCTTAATTCATGTGGGGAGTTCACTTAGTTTTTCCAGATTTTTTAAAATGGGCCAAAGAAAATATATATTTCTTTATGTACTGTATATCTAAAAAAACAGATTAATATAATATTTAAATTGCTAAAAGGTGAAACGCTTATTAGAAGTTCTCTCAACAGATTGATAAATAATATATTAAATTCGCTATTTTAGGCCCAATTGTGTAATTAAAAACAATGACGTGGCTTTATTCTCTCCACGTCTTAACATTCCTGTTGTAGTTGCCGTCTTCATTTAGAAATGTCGCAGTAGACTCCTTTATTAATATCTCTGAAACCACAACGGACCGCACTTCCTTGGATTAAAATAGAGCTCTCCACATCCTCTTGACCACGAGAGGTCAAGAGGTCAGGACAGCTGCCCACTCGTCACTGCAGACAAACATCCCAACTTCACCTTCCTCACCGCGACTACGTCTCGTTGCAGAGTCTCTCCGGGACTCTTGTCTGCTCTACATTTTGGGAGGGAGACTCCGTGTCCCGGCCAAAGTCAACAGCTCTCGGTACGGTGGGGACGACGCGTCTGCCCCGGCCCAGACTTGGACAGTGGACAACCCCCCCGAAAAAAGTGACGGCCCGTTGGAACGCTTCCATGGAAAATGTGGTGAGTAACGTCTAGTGTTGTTCAGCACTGACAGCAGGTAGTCATATTACCCGTCTTTCGATTGTTGCAAGGATGAAACTTTGTCATGGACTCATTCCTAAAAAAACGATGAACCAATTTCACGTGAATTCCTCTCCAGCCGCTTCCTGCTGACCTTTGACCTTTGACGTGACCCAGCCCCGACCAGACCTACATCTAAGCCAAGGAGGTTTCTGCTTTTTGCTGCCCTGTGTCGGCTAACTCTGGGATACATTTGACGCATTTCCAGTTAAAAAGGAACTCTGGGTTAGCATTAGCCTCACCAATCACACAAACCCAACCTTCATTTATACGAGCAACCACAGAAGAGGACGTCCCACTTCTGTTGGCTGACACCTTCACCCACCTCCTCACGCCATACGAAGGTGAAGTATCCCGGATATGGGAGCGGGTATCTTGCCCTCCTGACGTCATTTAGAAAACAGAAACCGATTGGGAGGTTATTTGTATAATTGATTTTTTTGGACCATGTCCCATCCCATGGAGATGGGTGGGGATGAAAGCCATACTGCAGCTAGCCACTAGGGGGCTATCGGGATCTTTTCACTTCATCTTTTTAAAGTCAAACCAAATCCCTTCCCCAGAATTACGATCGTCTAATCAATAGCAGCTGATAGGTCTGTTGATCTTTGCACTTGGCCTTTTTTTCTAACCTTTCCAAAGCCCACAAATACAAGAATTTCAATTTGGGGTCATGTTCTTTCAGCGGATCTACCAGCGCTTGTGTAGCCTACCTCTAACTCAACCTTAAATTAAGGACCCTTTTAAAAAAAACTAAATAGGAGAAACATTGTGTGTGGTAAATCTTCCATTATTGCAGATTTCACATTACGTAAATAGGAAAATTCTCACTCTTTCAACGCGTGTCTGGTTATATGAAAGTGACGAGATTTCTGTGGCAGTGTCGGGTATCGGCGGATCTGTCATCTGTTCCGCTGTGTGAGCGTCTCCGGAGCCAGCGGTGGCATCGAAAACCTCACATTCTCTTTGCTCGCTCTCCAAGACCATCGAATCAGTCGAGGCCGCAACCCGTCGAGATGGAGGGTCCTTTCATCTTCAGGCTTGCTCCTAGCCGATGGCATCTCGTCCTCCTTTCCAAAATCAAAAACAGGGCTTTTTGCTCCTTGAATCGGCTTCACTGCCTCCTCGGCCAGATGGATAACATCATCCAGATTGTGGTAAGAGAAAGTAGTGCTACTACTGGAGATGCAGAACCGCTCCCCGAAGACATCGTGTTGTCATCACAATCTTGACCTACTTACACATCAGCAAGCCTTTACACATTGCCCAATTTGCTTTTAAACTGAGAGTTGGCACAAAAAGAGTTGTAGGCCCCGCCCCTCTCCTTCAGATTCAGTTATTTCGAAGGAGTTTGAGAGGCTATCCGAGCTCTTCCAGAAACCGCTCCATAGCTTTCTGTTGACGAATCCGGCATCTGTGTTGAACCTTTGTGTTGCGGCTTCACTATTATCAAATTGGCATTTCTCATTGCTTCTGTAGTGGTTTCAGAAATAGCTCTTAAGTCACCGCCAACTGCACCAATCCAAAGCAGTGATGTCATCGTGTGAGAAACTGGGCTTCGTCTACCAAGAGGGAATTGCAGCCGCCTAGAGGTTCCCCATCTTTATTTGATCCCCAACTATTATTCCACTCATTCAAGATAATAAGATGTCTAATAAAAGACATGAATCTGAACGTACTTCAATCACATATATGCTACTTAAGAGTCCTTCAGCACAGTGGACACTATATTGGGAAAACCCCACGTTAGGTTTTTGACTCCATGGTTGGGAAACAGCGTCCTAATAGTTTAAGAGGCGATTCCTTAAAATAAGGCAGTGATTCACACTCGAATATGTTTTCATTATGTGCATAGAAATAATGTAGGAGTTACTCTGTGTGTGTTTTCCTCAGGTAAAGTCACACACCATACAAACTTGAATGACAGTTTTGGTCAAACTGGTGAGAACTTGGTCTGAACCACTCTATCCTGGCCTTTGGGAAAATGGGTTTCTTTAAAATATTAGATATTTCTGTCTGATGATATACAGGACTGTCTCAGAAAATTAGAATATTGTGATAAAGTTCTTTATTTTCTGTAATGCAATTAAAAAAACAAAAATGTCATGCATTCTGGATTCATTACAAATCAACTGAAATATTGCAAGCCTTTTATTCTTTTAATATTGCTGATTATGGCTTACAGCTTAAGAAAACTCTAAAATCCTATCTCATAAAATTTTAATATTTCCTCAGACCAAGTAAAAAAAAAGATTTATAACAGCTGAGTGTTTGTCAAGGCTCAGGAAACCCTTGCAGGTGTTTCGAGTTAATTAGACAATTCAAGTGATTTGTTTAATACCCTACTAGTATACTTTTTCATGATATTCTAATATTTAGAGATAGGATATTTGAGTTTTCTTAAGCTGTAAGCCATAATCAGCAATATTAAAAGAATAAAAGGCTTGCAATATTTCAGTTGATTTGTAATGAATCCAGAATGCATGACATTTTTGTTTTTTTAATTGCATTACAGAAAATAAAGAACTTCATCACAATATTCTAATTTTCTGAGACAGTCCTGTATATATGATGACAACAAATACCAGAATATAACTGAACATCCTCTTTGCTCTGTGTGAGGCAGCAAACCACACATTAAGCTACCTTTCATTGCCCGTTTCCATTGAAGGCGTTGGGTAGAGCGTCCATTGACGAAACTCTCTAAGCACTACTTTTACAGAAGTTGTAGACTCTTGCAACTCGACAACTGTGATGCTCACAGAATAATTGCTTGGTAAATCTTCCAGGGTATGAGAAAAGGCCAGGAAAAAAGTGAAACATTAAGCCGAGCCCCTCACCTCGGAGCTCAGTCGTGGCGGTGCAGTTGGACGAGGCCTTCCAGCGGTCCTGGTGCTTTCTGAACTCCTGCACCCGGCACACGTAGAGCCCCCGGTCGCCCTCGGACACGTTCAAGACCACCAGGTCAAATATCTTCCCCTGCTTCACCACCAACAGCTTCAGCTTGGGCCACGGGAAACTCTTGGTGTAGTTGCCGTAGAATCGGGCCTTCCTCATGTTGACGCGGGCGACGAGGAGCTCGTCCTCCGGCCGGTCGGCGCCCATGGGCAGGAAGGTCCACTTCACCACCGGCAGGGCGGCGTTGCGCCGCCGCTGGGACACGACGCAGGAGAGGGTGACATTCTGACCCTCCTGGGCCACCGTGAAGGGGGAAGGGGTGATGGTGACGTTGATGGCCAAAGACAAATCTGAAGGAGATTCACACAACAAGTCATTGAGAAGCAATCGAAGGAACGTAGTATCGAGATGTCTGGATGTGTTTGGATGACTCGTGATCCCTCTCTTTTATATCATATACCTCTTATGAACTGAAAGAAGAGGTCAGAGAAGTGGATGCAGGCTGTGTCTTAACCAAACACACATGATGGCCACGCCCCTATCTGGGTCTGACTGCCGGTTGGTTAAAGCAACCCTTTGATCTTCACTTTAAACACATTCAGCTGTTTTATGTCTCTTAACTGAAGTTAACTGAGTTCAGTAAGTTTTTGTTTTATTTCTTACTGTCATATCACCTCTCTAATTATATTTATTGTTTATTTCCTGATTTACTTTGTTGGATTGTTATTTAGTTGTTCCAGTGTAAACCACATTTACTTTAAGAACTTAAATCCCCAAACAGTACAATCAAAACGTCCAGGTTTAGTAATAAAATACAATTTAGCGATACATTCATTGAGCTGAATATTTTCAGCCTCAAGGACAAAAAAGGCAACTTCTGTCATGGAAACAGGATTATTCAAAATGTGAACTCAACTTTCATGTTCAAACTGATTAACGTAATTTAATAAATGGAAAATGAACGCCATAATTGGACAAGCGGCCATAAAGAGGGGGAAACCAATGGCCCCTACGAGCCTCTCGTCCGTCTTAGAACATCGGATATTTTCATTTTTAACTCAACTGCACACCTGTGAAGTTTGTTCGATGGTATAATCTCTCCACAGACAGACAAATAAACATATGAGCATATAAACCCCCCTGGAAGAATACATGGTAGCTCCCAACACAGCTGTCTCCAGGCCACATGTTGGGGAAAACTACCCCATCATTGCTGTCATTTCTGGTATACTTCTAATAATGAATGTTATAAATAATAATCGCTGTGGTGCAACAGTTATAATTCATGTCCGAGCTTAAAAAGATTGATGATTTTTGACCTTGGAAACGGGTCAACCAAACAAGGTCAACTCAAGGTCGACTTCCTGTCTGGGTTCTGGCTCAAGAATCAAGGAAGTCCCAAAAGGTCACATAATAGGTCAAAGGTTAATCTCCCTCTCATGGGACTCGGATTAGGAGTCACCATATGGGCATGCACTATAGATCAGTTTCTAGATGGTGTCAAATATGTGTAAAAAAATGTAATTGAAGCTTCAGCTTGTTTTAAATGTTTTTTTTCTCGGAAATGTTTCAGATAATTCCCAAAAACGTACGTGGCGTTAAACACGGAACACATTCCACGTCTTTAATGCCTGACTTGTAGAAGCAGATCGATGAGAGTAACAATGGTGTCGAGCTATATGATGTCATATGGTAAATCCACACAGTCTCATGGGGTTGTCGCTCAACAGTCTGCTTCTCGTCACGCCGACAGATGTTTTTTGTTGCATGTGACATCATACGTCCGGCGAATATTGAGGAACACATCTACCGCTGCATCTGTTGCATCAATATACACCAGTCAACGTGTCGTGTTGTTGACTTTGAACTCTCAAACTGTTGAGTTTAAAAGCAGATCCACGTGAATTGAATGTTTAAGTGTAACAAACAGCTTTGATCACACGTCTCCCTTGTGGGACTTCCTCTCTCATCTCTTGTGATGACACGCAACTTTAAAAAATAAATAAACGTGTTTATTTTCTTGCCGACATTACCCTGCAATCTCTCTTTTGTGGACTCTGTTTACTTTAGTTCCTTTTAACCGTTGGTGCTCATCCATCACCAAACACGTCCTCAGACGCCCTCAAAACAGCTTCTTTGTGTCTGTTTCCTCTCTGGGTTGAAGCAGAAAGAAACTTTTAATCTCTAGTGAGAAGCTAAAAGAAACTTTTATTCTCTAGTGTGAAGCAAAAAGAAACTTTTAATATAGTGAGAAGTAAAAAGAAACATTTAATCTCTAGTGTGAAGTAAAAAGAAGCTTTTAATCTCTCGTGAGAAGTAAAAAGAAACTTTTAAACTCTCGTGAGAAGTAAAAATAAACTTTTAATCTCTAGTGAGAAGTAAAAAGAAACTTTTAATCTCTAGTGTGAAGCAAAAATAAACTTTTAATCTCTAGTGTGAAGCAGAAAGAAACTTTTAATATCTAGTGTGAAGCAGAAAGAAACTTTTCTTACCTCCAAGCAGCGCTCGAGTCAGCAGAGCGAAGATCACGGAGGAGATCTTCATTTTCCACGACTGCAGCCTCCATAAACTCAAAGTTAAATGCCTCTGAAGGAAAGAAGCGCCAGGTTTCTTCTTCCTCCTCCTCCTCCTCCTCCTCCTCCTCCTCCTCTTCTTCTCTTTTTTTCTCTCTCCAAGCTGCGGAGTGTAACATGAAACATTGAACCCTCTGTTTCTACTCAGAACCTCCCCCCCCCCATCTCTTGTCACACAGGGAAAGCCCATTTGGCAGGCTCACACACACACACACACACACAGACACACATACACACACAGACACACACTCACACACACACTAACACACACACACACACACACACGCACACCGACAGGTGAAAATGTGCGAGGACACTCACGTGCGCGCACACACACACACACACACATGGACACGCACACACCACTGCATCCGTTGAGTAAGTGGGAAATGTAATTTCCTGTGCAGGATGGGGGCGGAGCCTACGTGTGTTGTTGAGATTGACACCGAGAAAATCACACTTCCAGCTGTGGAGGACAGCGGGTGCACACACACACACACACACACACACACACACACACACACACACACACACACACACACACACACACACACACACACATGTGCTGACACAGGAGGGGGGGGGGGGTGTAGTCTGGTTGTGGGTGGGCAACTTTGCAGCCGGATTCAAAGTTAAACTCCTGTGTGCTGCGGAAAATAACCTAATACTTGTTAAATTGTTCTCTGTGTGTGTGTGTGTGTGTGTGTGTGTGTGTGTCTGTCTGTGTGTGTGTGTGTGTCTGTCTGTGTGTGTGTCTCTGTGTGTGTGTGTCAGTATGTCTGTGTGTGTGTGTGTGTCTGTCTGTGTGTGTGTGTCTGTCTGTCTGTGTGTGGCTGTGTGTGTGTCTGTGTGTCTGTCTGTGTCTGTGTGTGTGTGTGTGTGTGTGTCCACAGCTCTCTCCCCTCAACTCTCGTCTCAGGATGATGAACTGTATGTGTGTGTGTCTCTGTGTGTGTCAGTGTGTCTGTGTGTGTGTGTGTGTGTGTGTGTGTCTGCTCCTTCAGGTTCACGTGCTTCTTCTTCAAAGTGCGTTATGAATAAAGAAGGTTCTGATGTAACGATGCAGCCGTAGTTATGGAGTTGTGTTATGGAGTTGTGTAATGGAGTTGTGTAATGGAGTTGTGTTATGGAGTTGTGTTATGGAGTTGTGTTATGGAGTTGTGTTCTCACGGTGAGACACTCAGACTCCCACGATGTCACGCCTACTTACTTGAATCCAAAAAAAACAATGAAGTGAGTAAAAATGCTTTAAAACTCTCAGATTAAAGTCAGCTGGAAAGAAATCGTCGAGGTCTGATAAAAGCCTCGTGGTGGGACCAATGTTCCCTCTAAGCTGCGCGCCTGTGCAATCGCTCACTGCTCGCACATTCTCAGCGCACAAGAAAATCTATGCAGCGCATAAAATAAAATTCACCATAAACGTATTAATTAATATCTAATATTAGACCTAATCTAATCTAATTAATTAGACCAATAATGTGTTTTGTGTACCATTTTTCAATGTAACACAGTGAGTGACCAATGATACGATACGGTTTACTTACGCTACGCAGCCAATCAGAGCATTAGTGCCCTGCCCAGACGCACCATGCAGGTTAGCTAGCTAACAACAACACAGCGGAGTTATGAGATGCAACCCCTTATCATGGCGAAACGAACGGGCAACGCCAGCGACACGTCCACTCACCAAGCCAAAGTCAAAAAGAAATGCGGTTCTTTTAGGATGGAATGGCTGTCGGAGGATGTGCAAATAGAAGAACAAGCGGTGAAACTGGGGGAGATTTTTTCTTTTTCGAGTGAGAAAGATCTACTCTGCAAAACATGCAGCGAAGCCAAAGTAGCAAATGAGGTTTCAGCGGTAAAATTGTGGACTGAATGGGAGTTGGACTACCTCAAGCGTCACATTCAGCAGAAAAGTCATGTGAAAGCTGTTGGAATTGTACGAAGACTCAAGGTGGGACAGGGGGTTGGCGCAGAAGACCGAGAGAAAAGGAACAAAACAAAATCTGACCCCAAGCAAGTTAAAGTTCTCATTGACAATATTTTACTTGCCATCAAAATGAATGCATCAATGCTGTCAGTTACACAAATCCACAATCACAGGGCAAAGTATGTGAGTCCTTGAAGTGGCACAGTTGGACCAGCTGATGCACATAAAGTCAAAGCAAGAAGCAGACGAAGCATCAACCTGGACAACGTGTACAACCGTTAGAGAAGTGAGAAGGACAGACGTGAAAAATAAGATAACATTTAAGTCAAAATGTGTGCATATTCTAGTGACATTTATTAAGATTTTTTATTCATGGATATTAATCATTAAACGCTGTTACTACTAGATAATTTATGAGTAGTAGAAATGCTAATAAAAAAACTAATTAGATATTTTACAGACAAAGAGCGACAGCACATGTCATTGAGCAAAATGTGAATGTTTTAATGTGAACAAAATGTTATGTCTGAAAGGTGTATATGTCTCATTTGTTCCAGAACAGGACCCTCAGCCAGGCCACAATTGGACCACAGCCAGGCCAAAGCAGGACTCTCGCATATATAACATACTATACATCTCATGAACAACAAGATGTTTATCTTTTTCATCTTAAGTGGGCCAAATCGCTTATATTAAAAGTAAACTAATGAAAATTGCTGCTGTAATTTGATTCTTTTAATAAGCCATGTAACTTGCTATGATCCAAGGTTTTGAACAGGTGTGATACTGGTGTGTGGCCACAGCGTGCACGTCTGATGTAGCTCACAGTGGTCCTCAGAGTGCTCAGGGAGCTTGTGTGTATGCCCAGACACATGAACAATTAGAGGGAACATTGGGTGGGACACCGGGAGCACGACGTCATCACCCAGATGGGATCAAAGTGCAGCGTGGAGATGTGAAACCAGACGGAAGGGTTTCATTCTCTCTCGGAGGTAAATGTCGCCCCCTTGCGGTGAATGTGTGAAGTGCTCGTGCGTCAGGAGGTTTCTGCTGAGTGGGATGTGTGTCAGTGGAGCAGCAACACGAATACACACACATCCGGGCTCTAACATGGCTGAAACCTTTTTTATCTTCACAACAAAAACAACAACAACAACAACAACAACTCCACAACGCTATGTTACAAATGGTCTAATGAAAACCATAAGTGATGCATGTTATTGGCTGATGCAGCTCTCGGTTCTCGTGAGGGGACACCGGGCTGCCGCCTCGGTTGACCTTTGACCCCCGTGCCAGGGTTCACGATCGTCCTCCCGCAAATCACTCCGCCCGACCTTTAACATCACATGTCACTGGAAACCGCCTCCACGGGACGCTCTGATTGGCTGAGGCTGTGGCTGAGAGTAAATAAAGGTTACGGGGAAACTCGTTTCCTTTGGATTCAGTGGACGAGGTGCCGGGACGTCGTTTAGAGGATGATAAAGTTCATGTATGATGTCATTGAACTAAATTAGTTGTGGTTGTACATCATTATTAAATCAGTATATGATCCTCAACCAACCTCTGAAGGTTTCTGTCCGTAGGGAAGAAGAACAGTTTGAGGTTTCGATACAATACAATAATACATTTAATTTCCGTGGACGAAGAGAGGGAACGGCCTCCTCACCTGCTGCCGACGTGACGCTGCCAGACTGAATCATAAAGCCGGCAGCCAAGAACAGGCCGACCTCCTCGATCAGGACGTACTTGATATCTAGAAGTAAAGCGGCGTCACGCACACACGATGTGACCTGGACCTCAGTTTGGGGAATGCCAGCTCTCATCTTCAGGGGGGTGAGGAGGGGGTGGGGGACGACGTTTGATTTCACAACTTGTTTACTGCGTGGAAGATAAAAGTCTCAGTCATGGTGTCGGGCTCCTTCCTGAAAACGGTGTCGCGTGTTCCTGTGTTTTGCAATTTGAATCCTAACCGTCTAAAAATCGTTGGGGGGGGGGTCACTGCCAACACTCCCCTCTTCAACAACACACTGATATATACCTTTTTAAGAAGAAGAAGAAAAGTGAGGAAAACGAAGAAGAAGAGTGAGGAAAACGAAGAAGAAGAACAAGAATAAGAGTCTTTGGATTGATGAGATGTTGAAGGTCAAAGGTCAAGGTCACCCTGACCCTTACATTCAACCTATTCTTCTTAAACGCAACAACCTAAAATGTATTTCGTGACCCCCCTACTAGTCCGTTCACGCCGACAGGAAGTTAGCACCCGCCGAGGGTCGTCGCCATCAGAGACGCTCAGAGACGCTCGCCATCAGCCTGAGAGACACGGCGTGAAGGAGGCGACACTGACGCCGCTTTTTTTAACCAAGACCACTTGTGTCTGTGGGAAAGCAGCGAAGTAAATGCCTTGCTCAAGGACGTCTCTTTTGAGTTTTCACCACTCCAGATACGAGCCCCGCTGTAAGGGGCGGAGAGTGACGAGAGAGGTCGACCTCTTGACCTCCGGCTCCTGACTCAGAAGACACTTTCTACACCCGGGTGCTCGATGTGGGAGGTCATTGCGTAACTCTAAGTCACAGGGCGTCAAACACAAGGCTTGAAAGACGTATGATCGCTTTTTATTAAAAAAAAAAGTAAGCAAAAAATAACCTTGTGCTTTTATTTTGAAGGCCATTTTTTGCCATCCTTCATGCTGCGTTCACACCAAAAAAGAGAAGCGAACTCTCGACAGACTATTCGTAATCATTCACTTGACTCGTGCTACAAGCGCTCTAGAGGGGTCGTGGCCTATCGCCATGGAAACAGTATTTAAGACTTTAAGTCACATGTGTCAAACACAAGGCTTGAAAAATAACCCTGTGCTTTTATTTTGAAGGCCATTTTTTGCCTTCCTTCATGCTGCGTTCACACCAAAAAAAGAGAAGGGAACTCTCGCCGGACTCTTCGTGATCATTCACTTCCCTCGCACCAGAAGAGAGGGGGCGTGACTTATCGCCATGGAAATAATCCATTACCGCCGCCGGAAGACATAACCACTATTTGTACGTGTTGCGCAAGTCCCACAAACGTCGGACAATCAAAATATCAATAGTATCTCATACAGACAGTTATTTAACAACATGTTTGGGAGTCGTTACAGTTCCATCCCTCTGAGGGCGGCCAGGATGCTGACGGGCCCCCGGTGAAGATGAGTTGACGCCCCTGAAGGCAACACAAGAGTCCAACCTACGGACGCAGAGCAGAAAGAACAACGCCATTGTTTTGAAAAGAACAACAAATGACCACATGGATGGAGTTTATGGGGAAATGGGGACGCAGTGCAGAGAAACCACTCGAGCAACTCCTCCGAGCTCCACCGTCCACCGAGGACCCATCCTGACACTTTGAGACGGTCCTGATGGTTTTCGGACCGTGGCTCCTGGTTCATGTCGGGTGTCCTGGGTCTCCGGACGGATCGCAGTCGCCCCGACGATCCGAAGCGTCCGGCCTCCGGCGTGGAGACGCAAACTGGGAGGAAGAGAAACCCGAGACGCCCCCCCCCCCCCCCCCCCCACCCGGAGGTCGCATTCCTCCGTCAGCCCGGGAGCTCTCGCCTCTCGCCTGCTGTTCCTCTGTGTGAGATCCTAAGTGACGGGAATCAGAACCAGGACCTTAGCTGAAGGTCACACACACACACACTGGGGTCCAGAGAGCTTCGGGGATTGGACCTGTGACTCGTCACGGGACACATCTCTGTGTTTCAGTCTGGGGTCCGTTTCAGCTTCACAGTCGGGCGAGATCACGTTTCCAGTGACCGGAGCGTGACCTCTTGCGCAATACGTCGTTGCATCCAGCGAGTAATAGTCAAAATACAAACGCCTAAATGATCTTTTACTAAAAACTCTCTAATTTTTGTTCTGCTCAACTTCTTCAAGTCAAACTTCGTAGAGAGACTCGTCACATGTTAGTCTGTCATCTCTGTTAGTTTAAACTTTTTCTCTGCTTCCTTCCAAAAGATATTCATCCTCAAAGTTCCTATTCTTTTTCCTAGGGACCTAGGCGAACCTGAAACTTCTATTTTTGCTGTGTTTCATCTTGATTTACTCTTAACCCGAAACATATATACTTATATTTACACATCCGAACAACAGCTCACATGTGTTCCCTTTATTATAACACCAACATTATTCAAATAGCATGTGTGGTTGCAGAGATTTACCCTTTTTAGCTTGGGTATGTTATTTCGAGCAGAAAACTAAAAAATATGGCAGAGCTTAAAAGGATAAACAAACTTTTTTTCCACAACGTTGGAGCTGTTATGCACACGGCACCGTCCAATATACCGACGAGCATTACATCGCCCATGTCTGAGGGTTGATAAATATGTTCTGGACGAGCGTCTCAGGGTCCTTCTATCGGAGGATCCGATGCGTCCTTGGGACCCTTGACCCCCAAGTTGCCTCCGGCGTGTGAACGCTATGTCTGGATGTGTGAGCGGGTCAATGAGGACATGCAGGGTCAGGAGAGCGTTCTGAGTGGTCAGGAGGCGAGAAAAGTACGAGGAGGAGGAGGAGGAGGAGGAGGAGGAGGAAGAGGAGGAGGAGGAAGAGGAGGAGGAAGAGGAAGAGGAGGAGGAAGAGGAGGAGGAGGAGGAGGAAGAGGAGGAGGAGGAGGAGGACGGCCCTGATGACCGCCGACATCTAAAATGCTGTCATCTCTCTCTCTCTCTCTCATCTCTCTCTCTTATCTATATCATCTCTCTCTCTCATCTATCTCATATATCTCTCTCTCTCATCTCTATCTCATATCTCTCTCTCTCTCTCTCTCTCATATCTCTCTCTCTCTCTCTCATCTCTCTCTCATATATCTCTCTCTCTCTCATCTCTCTCTCTTATCTATATCATCTCTCTCTCTCTCATCTCTCTCTCTTATCTATATCATCTCTCTCTCGTCTATCTCATATATCTCTCTCTCATCTCTCTCTCTCTCTCCTCTCTCTCTCATCTCTTTCTCTCTCATCTCTCTCTCATCTCTCTCTCTCATCTCTCTCCCTCTCATCTCTCTCTCATATCTCTCTCTCTCTCCTCTCAAGATTCAAGATGTTTTATTTGTCACATACACACACAGGGTGTGCAGTGAAATGAAAGTGGCAATGCTGCTCAGAGGAATGTGTAAGCAAGGGCACACAGTACACAAATAAAAACAACACACACAACACACAGTAAGTGTGTGTGTGTGTGTGTGTGCGTGCGTGTGTGTGTGGCAGCAGTGTGGGGGGTGGGGTCCTGGTGAGGTCTGGTCCTGATGGCCTGAGGAAAGAAACTCCGTCTCAGTCTCTCTGTTCTTGCAGCGTGACTACGGAGGGCGCCCCTGACCGCAGCAGCTGAAACAGTCTGTTTGTGGGTGGTGGTGATCCTTCATGATCCTGCCGGCTCTGGTTCTGCACCTCCTGGTGTACAAGTCCTGCAGGGTGGGGAATAGTGCGCTCAGCCGAACGCACTACTCTCTGCAGAGCCTTCCTGTCCTCTGTGATGCTTCCTGTCAGGACGCTCTCTCAGCTCCAGAGTAGAAGGACTGAAGATCCCTGGGAAACTTATTTCTCTCAGCTGCCTCGCTCTTGCCTTTCTCACCAGAGTGTCTGTGTTTGTTGACCATGTCAGATCCTCGGTGATCTCTCTCTCATCTCTGTGTAGCCACCGTTTCAACGTGGATTGAACCTTCCTGAAAATGGAAATCTTTTATTTGAGAGAAAAGACGATGAACTCACGTCTCACCCGAGCCTCCGTGTGAACGCGGCCGGTTGGCGGCCAAACACCCGTAACCACGTGAACACGGTTCATCCTTTCATGTATTCTCGGCAGCGGGCGCTCAGCAGAGATACGTGTCGACATCGGTGGTGAGCTGCAGGTTACCGACGGAGAGATCTGTGGGCCGTGTGCCGCCGAGATTTATCACCGCCGCTCGACACAGGCGGCGTCCGACTGAGACGAGTCGGGCGGCCGTTTTATTAGCTCCACTTCTTCATGCAAAGATGAAGTTAACCACATCTGATTGGCCGGCCTGCCGTATCTAGACCTCTGGAAGGGGGGGGGGGGGGGGATCAGTTATTGCGGTCCTGTCATCACTCACCTCACACAGGGCACATCATGTGGCTGGAAGTTATGTTCCATTGGAGCTGTGCCTGTGAAATGTGAACAAATAGATTTATTTCAGACAGGTTGACATCGAGGTAACGCTGTGTGGACACAACGTTATCATATTAAAAATAATAACTTATACATAGAGGTGTATTTCTGCAGGGATGTGTTTGACGCTGCACGGGAAACGATCATTAAAGGCGACATTTCTTCTTGTTTTTGCTGCCGTGTAAAAAAGTAACAACACAAAGCTAAGCTAGCATCATAAGACATGTAGTCTTAGAGGTCGCTGTGCTGCCCGCGAGGCCTCAATCACAAAGGGAGGGACATTCAATTTCACAAAAATAAATAGATCCAAATATGTATATATATATATAAATAAGTATATATATATATATATAAATAAATAAATAAATATATACATATATATATATAAAAATAAATATAAATATATATAAATGTGTGTATTCATATATTTTGTCAAATAGGTCACAAGCGAAAAATTAAAATGATGTGCATATTCTACTAAACTAAATTAACTAATCAATCATCCTTAATGAATATTTTATTATGTTCTTTGGTATTTATTTGTTATATGCAGATGATGATGTTTACTATATTTGTTGATATTGTCCATTGCATTTGTAAAGTATTTGATCATGTGACAATACGATGATGTGTGTGTGTGCATCATAACTACTAACCTTCATGCACTGGGGCCTAATGGTCATACTGGTGTGAACTGGGCCCCGTCATAACCACGCCACTGAGATATTTCTATTTTTTAATAGAAATGCAGTTCATGGATTGGCGCCAGCTGTCCTGGAGTGACCCTACAAGGGTTTACGAGCCCCTCGGCCCTGAAGGCCAGGCGGGCTCTCAGTGGGCATGAAGGAGCTCGACGGCCCCCTGTGGGTCCAAGTCCAACAGAGAACACATGTGGGTGTCAGTCATGACGCCTCAAACACAGACTGGATCCTGACCCACATTCCTTGGTGTGTGCTGTGTGAATCACCTCCCTGTGCAGGTATACACCAGATCAATCATTGGGTATTGGTTATGGATGTGGTAGAAACATATCAACGGTGTTCCACGCACTCTTGTTAAATGCAATAAACTGTTGCAAGCTTTGCACTCATGAAAATAACCAAACATGTAATCAAAAAGTAATAAAATACAACGCATTTCTGTGCACACTTCAAAGAGTGTCTGCTGCTTCTTCCCTAAATCATCAACTTGCCTCGGACTATAGACATAGTGTGTGTAACTACCTGCTAGCTGTCTTAGAATACACACAGATACAACATATTAATGAAACAAAGTAAACCCCCCAAAATGCCAATATGAAGGAGCATTATTTGTAAAATGATTTACGGCACTGTACTGTAATCACAGCCCTCCCACGTTTACAGTTTAACAGCCCATAATCGTTATTAATTTGTAATTTATATGTTGTCTAAATGTTCTTTGTTGTTGTGTGAGCTGTTTTGCACTTCATTACTTTATTACTAGAATATGCTTTATGTTAGAGAAACGTACTTTCAGATCTTGTGTATGTTTTGCACGAATGGAAGAAGTGACAATAAAGATGACTTTTACTATTTTTTAAAAAACTTTCTTTTTAAGTTCCATTTGGGTTGGAATTTCACTTCAACCATTAAAGCATGGGTTAGATTTTTTGGGGGGGGGGGGGCCTGATACCCAATTAAATGCGCAGCTGTTCCAAATTTGCTGTTGGAGGGTTGTATGTAAAAAGAGAAAGGTGAGAAAAAGGGCTATATGAGGCGGAGGAGGCGGAGGAGGCGGCCCATGTGAGGCCTCATTCTGGGCCAAGAGAGTAACGGGGAAATGGCCCTCATACCGTGTCTCTGCTCACGACATGATGTTCCCACACCGCTCCGCAATCACCCAGGACAATGGGAACCGTTACGTTTATCCACATTGTCTGCAAGTACAACATCGTACGCTCTGGAATAAAAGTTAGACTTCATGCACTTTGATACATTCAATAATGCAAATTGACTGAGTGATTGAGTTGTTGTCCCTTCAACATGAAGTCCATTGCTCTAAATGATTGCATGTTTTACCGCCTAAAGTCAAGTCCACTACATGTGCGAGGTTAGCCAGAGTGGAGGGCGCCGGCGGCATGAGAGGCCGGCCGTTACCTTCCGAAATACAACATGACAGAAATAGACAGGCTTAAATATGGCACCTTGATGGACCCCGGCCACACGCTGGACCCCGGCCCCGGGGCCAGCGGGTTGTTGTCGGGGCAAACCCCGGGTCAACAGAGATGTGATTTCATGCTCTACGACCTCATGTGCTGTCTAATACTTTATTTAAACAGACGTGACCGGTCATGACCATGCTGTATACAGCGGTTGTGTTAACACATTAAAGCAAGATGAGCCACACAGTATTTATGAAACACTCTATTTAGGGATGCTCAACGCTCCCCATCTGACCTCGTCCAGTGTAACAGTTTAGCTCCACGCCTTCCTTTTTGGAATAGTTGTTTTCATCCTGTCACACCATCTCGTCAATCCAACTCCCCTCACCTGCCTCTGATCACCTCGTTAGTCCCTCATTCCCTTCACCTGGTCCTCACGCCCTTCTCACCTGCCTCTGGTCACCTCGTTAGTGCCTCATTCCCTTCACCTGGTCCTCACGCCCTTCTCACCTGCAGCCCATCCCCTCGTTAGTCCCTCATTCCCTTCACCTGGTCCTCACGCCCGTCTCACTTGCCTCTGATTACCTCGTTAGTCCCTCATTCCCTTCACCTGGTCCTCACGCCCTTCTCACCTGCCTCTGGTCACCTCGTTAGTCCCTCATTCCCTTCACCTGGTCCTCACGCCCTTCTCACCTGCCTCTGGTCACCTCGTTAGTCCCTCATTCCCTTCACCTGGTCCTCACGCCCTTCTCACCTGCCTCTGATCGCCTCGTTAGTCCCTCATTCCCTTCACCTGGTCCTCACGCCCTTCTCACCTGCCTCTGATCACCTCGTTAGTCCCTCATTCCCTTCACCTGGTCCTCACGCCCTTCTCACCTGCCTCTGGTCACCTCGTTAGTCCCTCATTCCCTTCACCTGGTCCTCACGCCCTTCTCACCTGCCTCTGATCGCCTCGTTAGTCCCTCATTCCCTTCACCTGGTCCTCACGCCCTTCTCACCTGCAGCCCATCCCCTCATTAGTCCCTCACTATTTAGCTCCCTCACTTCCACTTGTCCTCTGCCAGATTGTCTTGTGTTTTCGTGCCAAGTTCTCCAGCGTTATTAGAGTTTATTCCTGACCTGCCTGTTCTGACCCTGCCTGCCTGCCCTGACCTCTGATTCTCTGCCCCGCCCCTTTTTGAACTTGTGTGCTTCTTCGACTGATCTCCCGGTTTTGACCCAGCCTGTTTCCAACCAAAGACAGTAATCTTTGTGACTCCTGTCTGAGTCGTGCTTTTGGGTCCACTCTAATAGTGCCGTGACATCCATGGACTTCCTCTGACTCACGCAGGTCAACAAAATCCCCCCCACTCCATTTCCTCTTAATCTCACAGCAACAACAGCTGCATCGGTCCTAAAACTGGACTTCTCGGTGACACCCTTTCATGTTCCCGACACGGCGCCTTGTAAACACGGCTCGAACAACAAGAGTTAGCCCGGCCCCGCCAGAGTCAGCAGACGCACGGCCACCTCCGGCTACCAATCCTACGCTCCGGGGACTGATGCAACGGGGCTGTATCGTAAAGCCCGGTTCCCCCGGGAGGACCGGAAGCCAAATGAGTCACAAGTTAAAAAGTTAGCCAATGGGTGAGTCCGTATCGTCCCCAGCGAGACTCGACGTATCGGCGTCTCATCTTCATGGACTGCGAAGGCCCCCGCCATCTTTTCAAAAGGTGTCTGAACGGTAAAGAAAAGGACCCGGTCAGTCCTCACTGCTTAGTTACAGGAATAACCAATGACCGTGTCCATTTCATCCCAGTGCCTTCCTCGCCTGCCACTCGACACCCTCTGCTTATTCCAAAGCGAGTTGGCTGTGGCTGCGCCCTGTGTTGCTGCTTAGTTTGGCCACACCGGCTTGTGGGTCTATTTCGGTATCGTTTGAGCTCGCTCTCAGAACCCTTCGGCCACGCCAGTTTGAACATGGAGCCGAGGGGCTTGAGACACTCGGTGAGTTTTTTGTTGTTGTCCCTTCAACTTCAAGAAAAATAGTTTTCGTTCAAACACTGGCTCACATTTACTCTCGGCAGGTTGCGGGCAGTTTATTTGCGATGGATTCTTCACTGCTGTGATTTGTGATTGATTCCGCCGCCTCGATTGGACGGCCGCGCTCAGCATGAACGACACATCGCCAAGGTGAGGCAGCCGTGTGATCATATATGGATGTTTACAAAGACGTGAAGTACTGACGCCGAGGGGACAGGAGATAAGATATATACGACGTTATAAATGTGTTCTAAACATTTATATCCAAAAAGGGCCTCGGCATTTATTGCTATAAAAGCATTACACATGACCAATATGAAATAATTTTAACACATAATTGCACATCTTTGAGGAAAATAGTGGTTGCACACATATACAGTAAAGTTAACTGGGCTATATGGGTATAAATACACAAGCAGATGCTGGGAAAGCACCGTGGTTGCGAACTGATCTGTAGTTATGGGAGCTGGTAGTCTGTTGGCAACGTCTCCTGGAAAGCCAAAATATTCTGCAAGTCAGGCTAAAGATACAGTAAAGTCAAAAGGTTCTACTACTTTTACCCGGTTTGTTAGGTTAGAATAATAGGAATAATAAAAGTAACAATAATTTGTCTCATCGGCTTTCGTAAACTCACCTGATGCTATTCAACTTACTGTGAACATGAACCGCTCTTAACAAGTGCGAATGATTTTAAATAACAGACTTTTAATGTACGGATACAAATCAGGAACACAACTGAATCGTTGAATGACTGTGTTTTGTTGTCTCAACCCATTCCGCTCATATGGAGAGTCATGGTGGAGTAGACGGCTGAAGAGTTGAGTTATATGTCGGTGGCTGCGCTCGCGGGTCAGGACATATCAATGGGCTATTCTAAGACCTCACCCAGATAGCTAAAGTAAGCTACAGTAGAGCAGCTGCTGCCAAGGCACTCTGGGACTGATGTGATGATATATTTGCGAGACGTGGCGTAAAACCTGCAGGCGTGGGTGTAGCTTTGCAGTGTCTAGATATAAACCCATTAAATGTGATTTATTTGAAAGGGACCGATGTAAAGTATGGGTCTTTCTAAGTAAACTCCTATAAACGAGTTATAGGAGCTCTTCTCCACCAACAGTGTGCCGAGTGCTCACAGCTTAAAATAGCCGAGCGCATGGCATGAAGTGTTTGTATGCTGCATGCACAATGACAGCATGGCTCAAGCTGGCACATGGCGTGTACATAAAGGTCATCGGTGCAGAGGTGGAAACCTTTTATAGTAATCATCAAACAGCCTCTTCCTGAGCTTTTGAACTGCACACATTTTGAAAAGATAACTGCTCACAATGTGCGACTAGACAATTTCTAAACAGACACTAACTTCCTTGTCTCATTTTAGGAACTTTACATACCCAACCGATTGCCCTATGTTGACCTGAGCTGGCCGGAAAAAAAATAACGGAGCTGCAGGAGCCGCAAAGGAGGCCAGACAGGTGATGCACGAGACTGAAAGAAGGTTGTTGACATCATGAGCTGTGTGGAAAAGCGACACGTGAGCCATCGGGTGGGAAGCATGCTCCACCATCGCTTCCCCAACGGCTTCACCGACTTGGTCATGGACGAGACAGATCGAGAGGTCAGCACCCTCACGGACCGGGCCTTCCGAAGTCTCTGCGTCGGAGATGACGCGGTTTACAACGACGAGTTGACGTACGGATACTCGCCTTTCAGCTGCCACAAACCTCTGGTGGGGCAGCCTCTTAAAAAGACTCATCACAAGGAATCTAAAAAGCATGGGCAAAACAAAAGTGATACAAACTGTGCCGAGCCGTGGGAACAGCAGCGACAGAAGAACATGTCCCACATGTCGTCTATCCTCAAGGCGTTGAGTGCTACAGAAGAAAGCCGCGAGGGGATGTTGATCAAAAATGGAGGTATGACGGACTCTAACGGGGAATCGTGGGACAAGTCTGCACTTCGCAGCATCCAGAGAGCGCTATCGGAATTCTCATCGGATTATCTCACCGGTGGACATTTCAAGAATTCATCGAATAAAATGGGCAAAGACGCTGCCATTGTCTCTGGGAAATCCTCAAAGAGCAAACATGGGAAATCCACTATCAAACTAAGGAAACTTAACATCAAAAACTTTTTCCTTCACAGTGAGTTTAGTCCTTTCGAAATATGGAGAGATTTCAACCAGTTCTCGTTTGGCCAAGATGACACCTCTGTTCTTCACCCTAAATGGTACGACATGCCTTTGTACAAGGAGCTTACAGAGGCACACAGACAAGAGACTCTGCATATAGAGGAGGTGCAGTCACGCCAGAAAGCAGCAGTGGAGCCCCCTCCTCCCACGGCTCCGAAACCCATCCCTCCCCCTCCTCCGCCGAAGGTCTTGCCAAAGCCCTCAGCCACTCTGGCTGAGGAGCGGTGCTCTTCAGAGAGAGGGGATGCGAGTGCTGCCCCCTGGAGGCGCAACCGGACCAGGGCAAAAAGTGTGATTCCATTAAATCAACCTGGGATGCTGCTTCAGGAAAACACTTCAAAAACAGTGGATGAGAATCTTCGGTTGGCCAAAAAGGAGGCGAGATTTGTGGACGTGAGAGCAGTTGAGGAAGTAAGCTCTTTAGCTTCGACTCCGTTCAGCATCTGCCAGCTGATGACTCCCGTCATTACCTCCAGACAACCAACGGAAACATCTGAAATCCTCCGAACGGTCCTCTCGCCCTCCTGCTTCGACCTCCCACTGAGACCACACTCTGAAGCCAAACTTACCCCTGAACCCCCTGTCAAGCGGGACGGCTACAAATCGCTCGCCTCGAGCATCCTCTTCAACCTCAAAGACAACAGGAAAAGGGTTAAAAGCCGTTACAGCCCTCCCAAATTCAAAACATTAGAAGTGCCCGAGGGTGGCACCCAATCCCCACAATCAGATCATATGAAATATTTGCAAGCTGGCTCTGAAGGCTACACGTCTGGCTTTAGCACTCCTGCCATTTCAACAGACAGACAGACAGTTTGCAGTCCTGTTTTAGAATCTGTCAACACCCCAACTAGTGGTCATACCAAATATGACAGTGATACACCTCTTTCAGATGATTATTTGTTATCAAATCTACTGCAAACCAAAAGAGAGGCCGCAGGTAATCTTGTTGAGGAGAATCCCATCTCCCCCTTAATACAGTTGAAAAATACCAAGAGTCCCAAGGTTAAAAAGCAAAACTACCCATCTTTAAATCTGTACAAGAAAGCCATCACTGTTGACGGTGATATGAAACATCTTCTAGTCCCCCTGAGCACCGGTGCTCCTCTACATGTAGACCAACCAACTGAGGCAAATGGACTTTCACCACGCACGCTACACAAAGACCTCTCTCCAAAACCACCGCCAACAAACACAGGGTCTTCACCAAATACTTTGAATGGCAACAAAGATCGTTCGCCCCTATTTTCATCCAATGCGGATGAAAACGAAGAGTTTTCATCAAATGTGTCAGGAGGGAAAAGAGCTCCAAATGCACCAGACAAAGCCAAACGGCCTGTGAAAGACATTAAAGAAAAAGATGTCAGCGCTCAGGAAAAAGATACCAGTGGCCAACCCATGAAAACAATGGATGTGATCAGAGCAGCAAGGGAAGCAATTACTGCGGCCAAAAATAAAGCTCTATCCGCAGCTCAGTCATATAGCATCAATAAGCCCATTTCAGACACAGAAGTAGTAAGGGAGAGAGAAATAGATGAAAAGGTTGCAGATCCAAGAGAAATGTTGATCGGCAAGAGTTTAATAGCAGAAAACAACGATATATCATCTCAAAGTAGAAATGAAGCGTCGCTGCTTGGCAAAAAGGGCCATGTCAAGAAGGAGCCCCCACCGGTCCCAAAGAGACATTTTGCAAAATCTGATATTCAGCTCTCTCTCGACAAACAGCAAACACTTTATGTCGACCAGCTCACTAACGGAGATTCAATGGATGCAACATTAGCGAGCGAAAATGAGTCGGTCCAGAAACAGGGCAAACTCAAACATATATTCTCAGCCCGACAGAACAATTACATAAAATATCAGAGATACGCCGAGACGGGCGATGAACAAGGAGGGGAGGTAGAGGATGGCGATTTGAAAGTAGACCCAAAAATAGAGGCGGATGAGGAGACGATGCCACTCAAAGAAATGAAAGATAGAGGGAAAATAGTTAATGACTTGCACGCTCTGAAAGGGCTGCAGAGAGCGAGGCTCGGCGATCGCGTTCTCGAGAACGCGAGGAACAAATTCGGTGTTGTTAGCATTGATGAGGAGGCCAGGGCTAGGAATGATTTGATCTCAAGGGAGCTGAGGAATATTAAGAAGGGTATGATGTCCATGAGAGGCAACACAACGGCTAAAAGAGGACTGTTTGCACAGAAAGAGAAGGATCAGAGTAAGCAGGAGACTTTCACAAAGTTAGACAGCAACGTCATCGTGAACAAAGCTCTTATAAATGACAATTATGACAAAGCAAAAATGGCACTGAAAGAGATCATCTCAGACAGGCAGAGAAGAAACAATACATTCACAGGAGAAGATGTAAATCCGATATTTGAAGAGAGCGCCGACGAAAGTTACATCACGAGGGTAGAGCGACGTAAAAAAGCCGTGAAAGATGCGATGATGGAGGTCAAGGAAAAGCAAAATGGCAGCCTTCTTGCACAAGAGGACGATTTAAAAGAGAGGTTAGGTGATCTGAGAGACCACAATCACATGAGACAGATCCTGTCCCAAACTGAACCTCGACTTGGTGAGGCTCACCGATCGGGGGGTAGGTCAGCGTTGCCTGGCATTGAAAAGACGTACGATCCGAGCTATGAATCAGAAGAAGTGAATGTCGGGTACGTCGTGAGACAGATATCTGAAGAAAGCGGAGAGAGTCTGATGAACCACATTGAGGACAAGAAGGGGGTTGCTCCCCCTGTTCCTCCGAGGAGCAAAAAGGGAGGGAGTAGAAGAGATGGAAGTGCTACTACTGAGATGGAAAGTTTGAAAGATGGAATAGATGTAAAATATGAAAATGTTGAGGTTGGCTTAACAGCGATGTACACAGCTGTAGAACAAGAAGTAGATGGTGACCTCTCCCAAAGAGAGGCCTATCAAAGGGACACCAGTCCTCTTAAAGAAAGGTGGGATGGAGTAAACAATGCCACCACAAAACAACCACACTCTGAAAATGGGTTGAGTTTATCACCGGAGTTTGGAAGAAATGAAAGTAAGGCAAGAAACTTGCAAGCAGATATGAGCCCCATAGAGGAAGCAACAAGCAGGGCTCAGGAAACATACCCGGTCAAACAGAAGGCTCCTTTAAAACCAGATCATCTCAACACACCACAGGAATATATTACGAATAATTTAGTGGCAGAAGAACCTGACAACATCAATAGAGCTAGTGAGGAAATACATGTGGATGCAGAGGCTCTTGGTGAAATCCCTAGAGATATAATATCACCCTTACTTCTGGTAAATGGTATTAACGTCAATCAGAGCCCCCCTGATCATGCCAGCTCGTCCTCAAAGTCATCCTATTTCTCTGTGGAGAGTGCACTGCACAGAAATACTGAGACAGAGTCAAATGTTTACCACTCTCTGGAAAACCTGATTGGAGAGGAAGAGGAGGACGGAGATGAGACGCGGAACTCTTCACAAGAGACGAAGCAGGCTTTGGACAGAATGGAAGCAGCATATTATTCTTTGAGCGATCGTGAGCCAGAGGTTGTGAAACGTCTGGAATCTCCTCAGAAAGAGACAGAAGTTCTGCACACGGACCGTAAGGAAAGAGACGACACTGTAGCCGATCAACCGGTAGCTCACGATGAAGATAATCCGACACCAATGTCACCCTCCAATATGTTCTCACCAACGTTGGGGATCCCTGCCTTATTTAAGGTCAAAGACAACACTTTCAGTAACAAGTTGAAGTTGAAGACGATACAACCGTGGTCACCGAGGGGGAGTCTCAGTGGTTCAGAGAGGGGAGAGGAGGTAATGGACAATCCAGAGGTCCCTCAGGCGAATGAACCCGCCACCAGAGGCAGCACAGCCATCCCAGATGAAATCTTCAAACCTAGAGAGAGTCCTTCAGACAGTTTGACATCGATGCTGCAGTCAACTTCACATCTGTTAAGCGAAAACCCAAAGAAGCCACAAGTTGGAGGGTTCCTCGCTGTCCCACAGGAGGAAGACAGACGCTCTGGGGTGAGTTCATATTCCGAGGGAGTGGAGAGCTTTACAGCCAGCACAGCTGATACCAGTGATGAGATAGGAATGGATACTGGAGTGTCGAAGGTTCCCAGTGAGCGGTCTGGGTCCACCTGCAGTGGTCATGAAAGCCAAACAGGGATGGGCAAACCACCGGTGGTCTTACCCAAATCCGAAAAGGCTGTTCTCAAAGCCATTAAGTTGTCAAATAGAAGGATAAAGAAGGAGGAGGCTCAGAAGTCCTCCCACAAGTCGTCTGAAAGCAAACACCGATTGGACGAACACAAGAGCGACAAACCCGAGCTCAGAAACGGCGGCGGTGGAAGTGACAAGAGCAGCGAGAGAAACCACGGAGAAAAGACAGGAGATGGTCATCGTCACGGTGAGAGTCACCACGACAAGAACGGCGATGACCAGAAGGAGACGCTACCCTACGAGAGACGACGCCCCAACGGGGGAAACGACCGTCCGGACGTGGGTCACAAGACTCGACGGCAGAGCCACGACGTGGTGGGAAGCAACGGCCATGCCGAGGAGGCGCTGCCCAACGGAGTCGCAGCGGAGAGGCGGGGCCGCGGCGGCAGCAGACGCCAAAGGCCAGAGCAACGACACTGCAGCAGCGAGAGGGTCATCAGCAACGTACCCGTGTACAAGACCACGTCAGACAGGCCCTTCCCCCGATCGCAAAGCACCGACAGGTACCTAGGGGGTCGAGCGGAGCGCAGGCTCAGCGCCGATACGTCGGGCAACGAGAGGCTCGATCCGAGGGCGCAGCGCATCGAGAGGTCCATCATGGACGAGCTGCAGCAGAGAGGCCGAGCCAGAGACAAGACGAGCAGAGACGACACGCACAGGAGGAGTCACAGTAACGAAGCTCTCCCTCCCGCTCCCCCTCCCCCTCCACCTCCAGCCCTCTCCCGGCAGTCGAGCCACACCAGCCAGCTCTCTCGCCAGTCGAGTATCGAGCACGCCATTGTCGCGCAGTCCTTTCCTTTGACGCAACGTAAGCTCCTGCAGGATCCAGACTCCGGGCAGTACTTCTTTGTGGATATGCCTTTTCAGGTCAAGACAAAAACCTTCTTTGACCCTGAAACGGGAAGCTACGTGCAGCTGCCGGTCCAGCCTCCAGAGGGCGCTGTTCCTCAGGCATCCCCCTTGGGAGTTTTGACCACGCCTCTGGTGGTTTACCACAGCTTCGTCCCGGTGCCTTTGTCCCCCATGGCTCAGAAAGCCGTCCTGGCCCCTCAGATGGAGCCAAGATTGAGGCAAATGCACTATACAGAAGGAAATCCTTACTTAGAGCCGGTGTATGGCTACCAACATGACCACATGTTAGGGGAGTTTCTCGGCACAGAGGAGCTGGACTGTCCCAGCTGATAGGCCACGAGGTACGAAAGGTCAAATCCACCTTCAGTTTAGGCTGTTTTGACAATACCTTTTAATTTTGAACAGTTTTAAATCGTCTCAGGTTGGATTTTACGTGTCTGATCCTTATTTTGCTTTCCGTGCCTCGACTCACACAAACTCCTTTGGCTCTGAGGGAACGATGTTGTGTGTAAACTGATGGAGGATAATTATTTAGCGAATTAATGATGTTTTTTGTTGAATGCCAATTGTGTGTTGGATATGTGGAAGATAATGTGCAATCTTTGAGAAAGATAAGGGACATGGACAATCCATGTACATAATGTATTTAGGTGTAAACAGAGAGGGAAAGCTTGAATGTAAATGTGGAATATTTATTGTAAATGCGGAGTTTGTGCTATCGGGGTGTCCATTGCTTTTCAGGTCTTCTGGCTTTTTGTTTTATTACCTGCAAAAGTGTGTTTCCTTGACTTTTTTTGTATGCAGCAGGCAGTTTGCAGTAACTTAAATCATCGTTAGAGATACTTGAAGCAAATAGAACTCACTTTAAAACATCGTATTTCGTTTATTTGAACAGATCGTGTTCACGCAACCAAATCATTGGAAACATATTGCATGCTTCAGTTGAATTTGCTGTTGAATGTGTTTGAAACAAACACATTTCATCTTCACTGAACGCTTGAACTGGCATTGTGGCAATAACAGTTTGTTTTTTTAATATGCAGAGAAGCTGGAGGAGAGTCGGTTTTGCACGTTGGTTGCATTTCTAAAGTAGACGAACACAGGGCTGTGTGGTGTCTGTGATCCATTCCAATAAACACGACTGTTGTTACAGATTCCACTGGCTTCATTTCACTGAAACATGCGTCCTTCAAATAATCGGAACTGTTGTGATTCAATTATAATTCAAATTCAGACACAAAGGACATCATTAACAAAGTGGTTCTATATGGAACAGGTTTAAAGTGGTTCTATATAAAACCGGTTTAAAGTGGTTCTATTTGGAACAGGTTCAAAGTGGTTCCATATGGAACAGGTTCAAAGTGGTTCTATATGGAACAGGTTCAAAGTGGTTCTATATGGAACAGGTTCAAAGTGGTTCTATATGGAACAGGTTCAAAGTGGTTCTATATGGAACAGGTTCAAAGTGGTTCTATATAGAACAGGTTCAAAGTGGTTCTATATAGAACAGGTTCAAAGTGGTTCTATTTGGAACAGGTTCAAAGTGGTTCTATATGGAACAGGTTCAAAGTGGTTCTATTTGGAACAGGTTCAAAGTGGTTCTATATAGAACCGGTTTAAAGTGGTTCTATATAGAACCGGTTTAAAGTGGTTCTATTTAGAACAGGTTTAAAGTGGTTCTATATGGAACAGGTTTAAAGTGGTTCTATATAGAACAGGTTCAAAGTGGTTCTATATAGAACCGGATTAAAGTGGTTCTATTTGGAACAGGTTCAAAGTGGTTCTATATAGAACAGGTTCAAAGTGGTTCTATTTGGAACAGGTTCAAAGTGGTTCTATATGGAACAGGTTCAAAGTGGTTCTATATGGAACAGGTTCAAAGTGGTTCTATATAGAACCGGTTTAAAGTGGTTCTATTTGGAACCGGTTTAAAGTGGTTCTATATAGAACCGGTTTAAAGTGGTTCTGTTTGTAACAGGTTTAAAGGTGTTCCATATGGAACAGGTGTTCTTGGAACAGTGGTTCTATAGTTGTCTTTGCTTTTAAGGTTTCAGGTATTTTGAGTCTGTTTTAAATCCATTACTTGGATCAGGTGAGTAGCCTTCAGCCAGACCTCTATCACGCCACCTGGTGGTCAGTTACCAGAACCACAGGAGTGAACTGTTGATTTCATTTAGTAATCTGAACCACTCCACGAATACGAACTAACACACACACTTTACATTTCCTAACTGGCACACACACACACACACACACACACACACACACACACACACACACACACACACACACACACACACACACACACACACACACACACACACAATAATAATAAACAATGAGAAAGTACCCAGCAACCATTAGTGCATATTTTTATGACAAATTATTAATTTAATTATTTGAATAGTTTTCTATAGTTTATTTAAAGTTTATGGTGAATAATAATACAACTTTACTATAAACAGTTTACGGAAGAAAAAGAAGAAGAAAAGAAGGCGAGTTCTTCAGACCACTTACACGGCTCTTTCTCCATCAAACATTTTTTTCTTTTCGCAGCTCGCCGTGTTCCCCATTTATTTCTCAAAACCAATACTTAACACACGCAAGGCGCCATCTCCCCACCCCTCATTGTCCCGGCGGCGGTCAAGAGTGCGGGAGATGCTCGGCCAATCAGTGGCAGCCGCAGCTCAGCGCCACCATGTCGTCGTACTGCTTCAGCACCACGTTCTCCTCGTCGTCGAAGTACAGCAGGCTGATGGACTGCAGCCTGTCGGGGACGCAGCAGGGGGCGCCCACCTCGCCGCCCGCCAGCCTCAGCGCGTGGATGATGGAGCGCACCGTGGCGTGGTTGGTCGCTCGCAGGTTGCCGCCCAGCGGGAACGGGCAGGAGCCTCGGCAGTGGTAGGCGTTGTAGCCGCGCGGGGAGATGATCCACCCGGACCAGCCGATCTCCTCGAAGTCCACGAAGAGCGGAACCCGCTGGCAGGACTGGGGCCGGCCGTACGGCGGGAAACCCGGAGAGGCCGCACGCCGCCTCTGGCGCCGGCGGTCGGGGAGCTCGGGGGAGGGCGCCGCGGGTTGGGCTTGTCCTGTGGGAAAGAGGGAGGTGGTGACCTTTTGACCTTAGAGGTAGAGAAACACTCTGTTTGCCATCGGTGGTATTACAAAATGTCGACTTATAATAATAACTTCATGTCCCTCTGTTGAGCATGTACAAGCAGTAAATACACCATTTCATTTTCTCCATTTTTTTATTGAAATGCACACAGTTTAATTTAACAATTTGCTCTGAAATTAAAGCGTAGAACAAATAAACAATGTGATCTAACAGCCGAACACACTCGCGAAGCCTTCTTTCCACAATGGAAATCTAATATAGTTCATAAAGTTCTTCCAGCTGTCGTTAACCCATCGCTTGTTCCCTTAAAAAGGCCTTTTTTTCTTCAAAAGTTGTAAAATGCTGTATTTAGATATTGAACATCATGAGTAACATAGAAGTGAAATATAAGTTTTGTTATTTGAGAAAATTCAAATAAAAAATGTGCCAAAATGGCCGATTTGGGCTCAAACCTCTCTAACTTAGTCCTGCTTCACTTTATCAAAGTCAAACTTTGCAGAGAGAATGTTAACACAGTTTAATATGAATTTCGAGAGTTGTATATCTTTTATCTGCCTCATTCCAAAAAATATAATCATCCTGGAAGTGATTTTTTTCAATTCGGACCTGAAACTTATATATTTTTTCTGTATGCCATCTTCATTTACTCTTACCTAGTAACATATAGACTGGTATGTCCACATCTGAACAAAAGAAGAACACAATTTAAAAGGTAAAAATTAAAAAAATGATGAAAGTAGCCCCAGTGGTTGCAGAGATACAGTCTTTTTAGTTTCGGTTTGCACTTTTCGGAGCAGAGGCCTAAAAAAAGCTTGGTGCTAAAGAGCGGCATGTCAAGTGACGTTATATGCAATCAAAAAGTATGTTACTGGCACGAAACTGGACGATGAAATAACACGACATGAGTTTGAAGAATTTCATGGGTTACTTCACTAAATTGTCGGCTGATGGTACGTTGATCATCAGTCTGATCTCGTCTTCATCAGTTCATCACGTTCATCGTCTGGGGTTATCTTACCCAGGTACGACTGGTTCGACGCTCCGGTCCTCCCGTCGTCTGAGAAGATGACCAGGTTGGTGTCCGTCGGCGCGCCGCTCCGCTTCGCCGCCGCCGCCGCCATCCAGCTTCCAGAGGGAAGTGTGGTGACCACCAGGATGCCGTTGTTCTCCTGGCTGCTGCGGATCCACTTTGACACCTGACGTCCAGAAAGATGATCAGAAAATAGTCCGTGAAACGTCTCTATCTGAATACAGGGTTCATGCACATGACCAATGGAGCTCCAGGACTTTTCCAGGACTTTAAACCAAATTTCCATGACCAAACATTTTGGGAAATCTCGATGTCTACATGAAAAAAAGTGAGAACATTTAGTATTTAACCTAACAATGAATACTTTTCCATATGTAGCCAAGCGTGGTTGAATCTACACTTCCCTGGCTGAGTGGATTAACCCGACCGCTTCACTAAGACACCGTTGCTATGGCGACCAAACTATTCAGTTACAGTGCGTTTACTCGTATGGGAGCGTATACGCCGGCTTATATTTTGGGCGTCATTCTTTTAAAAGTAAATAAATTATTTCAAACTCAGCGTGAATGAACATTTCAATAAAACACATTTGCATGACCTTTACACAACTTTTGGGATTTTATTTTTTTCAAGGTCTTTTCCAGGACTGGAAACAACCATTTTAGAAATTCCAGAACTTTTCCATGACCGTATGAGCCCTGTGAATATCTATTTGACGTGAGCGAGTGACGGCTCAATGCAATCAAATCACAGATCGAAATATGCACACAAAATGACCGAAAATAGCAAAACACGAGTTGACCAATGAGGAGGCTCTTACTGTCTGAGTGACGCTGAACACTTCCCACCCTTGAGTGTGAAGAGGCACCAGCCTGGAGGAGATGAGGTTTCCTCTCCACGGCTTCACTCGGCTGTCCAGAACCTCGTACAGATCCACCTGGAGCCACAGAGTTACACGGGTCCATGAAGGGAAACATCCAACGTCAACTAAATGTCTCCAGACAGGAAGGAAAGCCAGAGGACTGTTCATGCTCAGCATAACACCTCACACAGAACCATGAAGGGGCCTTCTGGAACCAGACATGGTTCTTCAGAGTGATGCCACTCTGGTTCTTTAAGGCACCATTTACGGTTCCATAAAGAACCTTTAAAATGATTCTTGAAGGCACCATTTCTGATTCCATAAAGAACCTTTCAAACCAGGGTTCTTTAAAGAACCATTTTCCTTAAAGAGTTCTTCAAAGAACCTATATTTGTGCCTTAAACGAAAAAATGGTTCTACTATGATGGTTCTTTGTCGAACCACAAAGCCTTTTAAAGAATCTGAGAATCATTATTTTTCCATATGTGGTATCTGTAAAATATTCTACAGGAGGACAGAAAAAAAGTAAATGGCATCCAAAAAAATGAAAGAAGAAGAAGCGTTTCACCTTGTAGAAATGTGGCCCGTAGGACTTCCCAAAGAACAACTTGTGTTTCTTTCGGAACCAGCGCAGCTCCGCTTTGATCATCCTCTCCTCTCTACCGACAGACGACAGGTTGAAGAAGTGGAACCTCTCTCCGGGGTGACCTGCACCGGGGACGCGCGTGCACGTGAGACCTTACACTTATCTTTTGGTCATGAACTGTCACAAAGTCTCAAGCAACGAGCTGTTCACCCGCGACGTTAGCTGCGCGTATTCGTGCGTAATTACGCAGCGTCATTCATTTGGATACGAATTACGCACTCGAACGAACAGCTTTAAATGCTGTATGGCTCACTTTTCTTTTTTCCAAAACAAAATATTTCCAAAACACCAGCAGTTCGCGCGCACATGACTTTGTTTTACTCACCTTTATCCTCGAAACTGCGCACTATGTTTCCTTCCAGAATCTCCTTCTGGCTCTTCGGGCTCCCGTCGGAGACGGACACCGCGTTAAACAGATCCACCATGAACTGAGGCGCCTTCTTGTGGGGAGCCGCCGCTCCTCGAGGTGAATCCTTCACGTGCATCAGCGCCTCCTCCGCCACCTCCTCGCCGCCGTCCTCCTGCCGCGCCGCTCTGCCCCTGTCCAGCGGGACGGCGACGCATCTGAGCCGCAGAGCGAGGATGAGCCAGAGGCGCAGAGCTGCCCTGGTCATTTTCTAGTGAGAGCGGACTGAGCGCGACACCTGCGGGTCACGGCGGGGTGATAAGAGCGGCGCCTTTGATGACGGGAACGTCCCGTAACACCGGGAGATGATTGGGCCGTGATTGATTATGGTGGGAGGAAGAGCACACAAAGGAAAGGTGAAAATGACCCGAGAGTCGGTTGTAAAAGATAACACGCACACACACGTACACACACACACACACACACACACACACACACACACACACACACACACACACACACACACACACACACACACACACACACACACACACACACACACACACACACACATAATAAAGGACTAATTCCTCTTAATGTGTATGTTTAGGTTCCAGTAGGTCAAAGGCCATTTGTTTTTAGTTTAACCAACTTTAATCAGGAAGCAGAGACACGTCTTAAAGCTAGATTAACAGTGATTAATCCCTCTGTTACCATGGAAACCACGAGCCTATTAAACTGTTTAAATAATCCGTTGGACTTCATGGAGTATTGGAAAGATGAAAAAAGGATTCACGCAGATAATAAACAGGCAAGTCAAATATAAATAATGCTACATTTCATGACGTGTGATGGATCTTTACGCCGCCGCGTCACGGTTCAAGTGACGTCATCCTGATGTGTGGCCGCGGGTCTGTTATCAGCGCGAGGCCAGTCGCACGAGAGTAAACGAACATGAAGAGCCGTGACGCAAACGAAGCGCATGAAGCTGTTAATGCGCACATTATTCCCCCCCCCCCACCCCGTGTGGACAGTGACTCGGCGTCACCGTGACATGTTTATTCCTCCGTTTGAGATGAATCCGAGACCATCAAATCAATCAGGAGGAACAATAGGGATCAGATTCCCAAGATCGCCTTAATCAATCCCTCGAACCCCCCCCCCCCCCTCAGTGTTGATCAACAATTATGTGGAATGATGACCCCCTCATTATGGGGCCATTACTCACACTATCTATGAATCGAATGATTGGATCTTCTAAAAACTGCATTTTAAAATGTTTTACGAATTATTAAAAGTAACAATTTAGACTTTGTTATTTCTAAGGGATTAAATGTGATCACTTGAATGTCAAAGACACATTTAAGGTCATCTATCATGCAGGAAGAAAAGCAGTGTCTTTAGGTGGAGGAGGGAGAGGGGGGGGCTCTTAAAGCCATTACTCAGAGTGAAGATGGAGAGCACCGCCGTGCGTCCGTGCTCCTCTGTGACGTACTTGAGAGACAGCGGTGTGTGTGTGTGTGTGTGTGTGTGTGTGTGTGTGGGGGGGGGTCCTCAAATGTTTACACTGCCCATGTGCCGATGGCAGATAGGCTTAAAGGGAAGCCCTCGTGACGTAGAGACGTGCGGAGCGTCACCTCCGGGCCGAGGGCAGGCGACGGGGCCTCGATGTGGAGATGAGCTTTGTTGTTGTTGAGGTATCGTTTTATTTTCAACTCAAAAGAATAGGAGGGAAATATGCTTTTTTAAAACCAAACTCTGGGCTGGTGATCCCGAGGTGCATCTCTAGTTTCCGGATAAAGCTGCTGCTTTATTCTCAGGTGATGAAAAAAATAAACCGATGACAAGAAAGGCCCCTCCAAAAAAGTGGAATACCTCAAATGCCCGATCGAGTCTAGCTCCAAAAGCGAGTCATAAAAATGTGAGTTTTCATTGAAAACACAAAATGTTCTGGGTGACCCCAAACTTCTGAACTGTAGTGTGTGAATCATATTTAGCCAATCAGCTCACACGAGTTCATTCTCGTACTTTTAAACCACCTTGTTGTGAGCCAGCAGGAACAACACGAGGTCCCTGAAGCGCAGCCTGGACCCCTCTAGTGCGTTTCCTGTTGTGACTTGTCCTCCGTGATGAAGTCCTCCACCTCTCCATCTCCCACACTGATATTTACACCATCATCTCAGCATCATTCTGCCAGCACTTCAGTCGACTTGAGTCGAAAGTCTTCTGCTTCTTCCTGTGGCCACTTATTATTAACTGTTGATCACGAACCAACACGTGATGCCAGGTGGATGCAGTACTCTCAATTGAACAGCAGGTGGCGATATTCACTAAGGCATGACATGCTGGATCATATATAGTCTTATTGGCATACATTTAGTATGCCGTGTGAATTCTTCAGTTCTGTGGTTTTTATTTTTTTTATGAATTGATAAGTATCAGACCACGACTTTTCAAAAACTGTGGGGATTTTTTTTCCCAGGACTTTTCCAGGCCTAGAAAAAACATTTTAAACTTCCATGACTTTTCCAGGTTTTCCATGACCGTGCGAACCCTGCATATTCCACACATTCGAGTAATTTAGCAGTGTCTTCCCCTTGTGAATTGTTGCGCGGCATGTTGGCGAGGAAGCCCCCTGACTTCTTTTTACCGGTCGCGGTGCATGTTGCGTTAGCGTTAGCTTGCTGTTGGCCACCTGGCTCCACATCTGACAAGTGTGGCTGCGTGTTAACGACTTCGCCTCGTGTTAAATACCTCTGCCGAGGCAATTAGAGACACATGGAAGGCATTTGCCTCAAGTGCTGGCCACCGCCGCCGCAACTCGGGTTTGAATGAATAATGAAGAGGAACACAATCGCCCCAAAAGTGGAAACATGTGACGAGGGTGTCGGAGTCAGCCACAATGCCACGTGATTAAAATTAAAACAGCATCTCTGGTAACTCCGACCACAAACAAGCAGGGGCAGCGGTCCCGTTTAGTGGCGTCAGGGAAATGACAGGCGCACCACCAGTGTCCGTGATAGATGGTTTGTGAAGAGTGTGAACTGTAAACACTGTTCGACCTCTTTACGCTTTGAAAAGGCAGTTTGGCATCTTGGAATTGAGGAATTGAGGAATTCACTTGTTATTATGATGCTACGATGTTAGCTTAGCATAACGACTGTGTTCAAAGGTATAAGAAAAGTCCGCCGTCGAGCACCTTTACAGCTGTGTTTTTCAACCTTTTTTGAGTTTTGGCATATTTCTTTTACAATAAGAAAAACCCTGTGGCACACCAACACCAAATCAATTCCCACATGTCAGATCAGATTCTGCATTTTTCTTTTGAAATACTTCTAATAATATATTTTTTGGGCCGATTAAGTGAAATTTGGACATTTTCCCACGGCACACCTGTCAATCTCTCACTGCGAAAAATCACTACGCTTATGAACATGAGGTATCTCGCCCGTCCAAGATATAGTCCACACTCCTAAAGGTGCGTTCACACCAAAAGCGATGCGATTTTTCGCGTCGCCCAAAACGCGTGAGTTTACTCGCTCGACCGTTCGCCGTGTTCTCGCCATGAGCGTCGAGACGCTCCGCGAGGGGCGGGGCTTATCTCTGTGTCTCGTCTCCGTAAAGACCGTTATCATCTCCTCCATCCACCAGAATAACTCACCACTAGTTCTGCTTTATATTTGTTGTGGACATCCCACTAACGCCCTGGTGTTTGGGTTCATGACATCACCCGTAGGCTCACTCAGCTCGGTCACTTTCACCGATGAAGTCACTGTTACGTCTGGAAGACTTCCGCTTCCAGCGCTACGGGAGCGGAACTCAAGAGCTGATTGGCCCGAGTTGCGAGATTACCGCCTCAAAGTTGAAATATTTCAACTAGGGGCAAAAATTGCGCCGCCCCAAACGCGTCGCCCGGAAAAATATTGCGTCTGTCGCAGCCACACGCGTCTGTACGTTGACTTTTCATGGGATTCGGTCGAGCAAAAAATTTGTTTCGCTTTTGGTGTGAACGCACCTTTAGTTGTAAATGACAACTTGTTGGTTCATTTCCTTTGTGTACGGATGAAGCAAACAAGATATAGTGTCTAAGGAGTATTTACTCCTCCCAAGTGCTGCTACAAACGCAGTCCATGGACACCACCCTCACAGGGTCAGTGGTTGATATCCACCCAGTTGTTTAGGAGCGCTTTAAGCAGCCGACTCTGCTTTGCCGAGGGCAGACTGGAGCAAATCATTGTATGTTCTTTTTTGCAATTGTTCTAATCACCTGATGAATGAATGCTTTTGGACCGAACGCTGAAGTGAAAGCGAGAGGACAGCTTGTACAGGTATGACTGGCATGTGGAGTTCTGGCAGAAATCCTCAAACGTCACCGCCCTGTCTTCGTCTTTATGACAGCACACACAGTCAGAGGCGGAGGGTCGGTGGAGTAGTGGGCTCATTCATTCGTAGGCATCCCCCCAAAAACGAGCTACTCCGAGTACCTTTAAAGTAGGTTAAGGACAAGAGTAACGTTTGTATTTTTGTATCTTTTTAATCTGAAAACACAACATGACATTGATAGCATTCTCTGGATGCCTTGTGGTGTCCTGCACCGAGGAACAACATCCTTGTTGAACCAGTTTGACACTCAGACAATGACAAATAATTAGCAGATTATGCAGGTTTTTGATTAGTCAGTGAACACCCATGGCAGCTATTTCTATTTCGCACACACAATGTTATAAAAATAAGAGGTTGTGAAACACATGACATCTGTATGTTTTAGAAAAATAAGTACGTAGCTTTGTAACACTTTTCAATCCAAGACAGAAGAAGATCACTTGTATGTTTAAACCTTAACATATGAAAGGAACGAAAAATGGAACAAAAACGATGAAAAACAAAGCAAAGTACAAATATAACAAAGTGCAATGGTTAGTCCTGCCTGCCCCAAACACTTGTTTTACATTCTATTATATAAAGAGAACAAAAGTACAGAAAATAAATGTTGCTAATGCTCCAAAATGTATTCCCACTGTCCCACTATTGTCACTTTAAAGTCCAACTAAAATGAACCCCGCTTACAAACAGGAACGCATGTCTTGTCCGACACCTTAGCTTGCTGAACAAGCCCCCACACACACATTCTCTGGGGAAAAGACTACTCGAGATACGTAAATAGCTGCTCAGCGAGATAGCTAAATAGCTACTTAGCTAGATAGCTAAATAGCTACTCAGCTAGCTAGCTAAATAGCTACTCAGCTAGATAGCTATTGAGCTAAATAGCTAAATAGGTGTTCAGCTAGGTAGCTAGGTCACCTGCAAATGTGACAAGATGCTGGTGTGGTCGTTAGTAACAATACACCGTCTACCTGTGACATGTACAGCAGGTTGCAGCGCAAGTTAAGAGACTAAAAAGAGTATTTCTGATATATCCCCAAATACCTATTGTGTCTCTTTTGAGAAACACTACAAAAAGGGGATGACTAAAAGTGATTTCAGTTAGAATTAAAGTCTTGAGGAACCAGTGGTGCTTCATTTCAGTGTTTGAATGTTGCTCCTTCCTGTTTCCATGTCCTCAAAGTCCGTGAGCATACTCCTCATCTTTGCAAACTCATGAAGAGTTCTCCCGCACTGATGGGCTGAACCTCTGATACAGTTTCTTAACTTTTCGCCATGCTCTGAATTTGGAGTGATTCGGATGACAGGGGCGATGCAGTTGATGACTGACCTCAGCGCGGACACATCCATAACTTGCTTGCTCCTCTCAGTCAGTTCAGCTGTTCTCTTCAGCGCCTGCTTGAGTTGCTTTGCTGTCGTCAGACTTTCTTTGGACTGTGCCTTAGTTTTTGTTAATAACGAGGAGGATGTTTTCTCCAACTCCTCAGACATGTCCATAATATCTTTCAGGATATCCTTTTGTTCTTCAATGATTTCCATGAATTCTTTCCCCAAATCTTCCACTGTTTGTTTAATTGTGATCTCTTCCAATGCCTCGACTAGATTGGCGATAACAACAGCTATACCTCCACTAAATGCTGCAATTTGTCCTGCGATTAAGGCAATTGCTCCTGCGAATGCCACAATTAATTGTGCTGTTGTCAATTTATTAATATCAGCTTCTCTTGGCAAAACTGCACATATTGCCAGAGCTACAACTATTCCATGTCCTCCTACAACGGCCCCCATCATTCTTCTTGTGTTGGCGCTTTCCTGTATCTCTTGCACTTTTAAAGATGTAACACAGAGTTCACCTGCAATGGCTTGCATTCTTTTTTTCTGACTCTCATACTGGTCAATAAATAATCTCCCGGCGTCACCTAGTCCGTGTAGCAGATCAGACAAATGAGGTGGTGGCTGTCTGGACATTTTCAGAAAGTCTTCAATCAATTGATTGTGCGTATGTATGCGAGAGTGCAAAAAAACTCTGGGGTTTCAGTCCGCTGGCTGTCTCGTATTGATCTTCATTCAGAGATGGTCACGCCTGTAATGTGAGAAGAAGCAGAGTTACACTTTCATCAAGGTACAAAAACAAACAGACACATAAAAAAAAAAATATGTACACCTATTTCAAGACCTTTTAACGCGATCCAATTCAACACAATAAACAGACAGCAACAGAGGTGGCATGTCCGTACGTTGTGCTGGAGGCAGAGATCGATAAACCAGGACTACCAACGTGGTGAAATGGAGTAGAATGGGTTTCCGCACGAAAAGGACACCACGTGTCGTCGCTTAATTTCAATGGAACCACCTCGGCCAATGGAACGGAGCTTTTGACACTCAAATTTGGAGCTACGTTGCATTAGTTCAGTGGTTCTCAAATTGTTCTGTCACGCCCCACTTCGAAGGAAGGAACAAGTTCATGCCCCAACAACAACAACAACAATGCAACCTTTGCAATACAAAGCTAGTGCAGATATGTGTGAGCCATCACGTTGTATCGGTATTAGTGGCCACAACGAGTCTTCTCTCCACTACAAGTCTTTAATTGGCGGGTTGCAGGCTTGATACAGACACTCCTCATTCATGCTCAATTTTGAGCTTTTATTTTGAAGGGAAGCAGACGAAAAATTCTATCTCACGGAGGTAGAATGTGGCGAATGCATTTACACGTACACTACCGTTCAAAAGTTTGGGATCACCCAGACAATTTCGTGTCTTCCATGAAAAATCACACTTTTATTTATCAAATGAATATAAAATATAGTCAAGACATTGACAAGGTTAGAAATAATGATTAATATTTGAAGTATTAATTTTGTTCTACAAACTTCAAGCTCAAAGGAAGGCCAGTTGTATAGCTTATATCACCAGCATAACTGTTTTCAGCTGTGCTAACATAATTGCACGGGTTTTCTAATCAGACATTAGTCTTCTAAGGCGATGATCAAACACAATGTACCATTAGAACACTGGAGTGATCGTTGATGGAAATGGGCCTCTATACACCTATGGAGATATTTCATTAGAAACCAGACACTTCCACCTAGAATAGTCATTTACCACATTAACAATGTAAGAGAGGGTATTTCTGATTAATTTAATGTTATCTTTATTGAAAAAACTGCTTTTCTTTGAAAAATAAAGTCATTTCTATGTGATCCCAAACTTTTGAACGGTAGTGTAAGTGCAGGCATTTCATTTTTAACATATATTTATTCATGACTTAGTTTCATGTCTGTATACGTTTGTAATATGTGAAGTTCTCAATAAAGGTCTTGAAAATAAATCTTAATTTCCTCTTGCCTGTAATACCTTCGCGCCCCACTAGAGGGACGCGCCTCACAGTTTGAGAACCACTGTCTTAGATACAGTTTTACATGATACAAACATTCAATCTCATTGTGCAAAGTAGTCGAAACAATCCGATATTACCTCGTTTCCACCTTCAAATGGTTGCTATCGAGGAAGCAGGTACAGGTGTCAGGTGTCTTGGGTGCAGTCGTCAGTGATTCGTGATGCAGAAATCTAGATGAAGTTAGAAGAGACGGTAAGTATGCCACACAAGGCCCGTACGTACCCTGATTCCTCTTCATGCCGTAATTTTCACGCTTCTGCGTTCTTAAACTCAAATCACAACACATATAAACTAGGGCTGTCAGCGTTAACGCGTTAATCTATGCGATTAATTTGGCCGCGATTAACGCACTAAAATATTTTAACGCAATTAACACAACTTTGTTGACTTCCGGTGTCGTTGAAGTTGTTGCACTCCTCTGAGTGTCGAGCCGCGGCAGTCCGCCTCCTTCCTCCCGTCTGCTCCTCGATATTCACAGAGAAACAGAGGGCGACGTGTCGGTGCCGCGGGGCGGAAGTTGCAGGTGACTTTTTTTTTCTCCGCCCGATGCGTGCGCAGACACGCCGGCATGGAGCTCTGCGGCGCTGAGACGGAGAGCCGAGAAATGTTAACGACACGTCGAGACAGAATGACATGCTGCTGTAGAGACGATCAACAACAGACGTTTAGTTTAATAAAATAACAAAGACGTCTTTAGGGAAAGAACCTTACATTACTTCTGCTGTAATCTGGCGCGATAGAGAACATTACAGGGGGGCGGGGCCTCACCCTGATAGAATGGTGGGGGAAACACTGGGATGTGTCACATGCAAAAGACTTTAAAAGGTGAATTTACATTGTTTTGTAAAATCGAGAACATGAGCCCAGCCTTCAGAGGGTAACATTACATATTTGTCAGTTTACCAAGGCCACTGGTTCTGCTGCTGTTCAGTGTTAAAGATGACAGGACCAATGGGGTCTCTAATACACCTTTGTTTACTAATCTGGATGTTTCACTGAAGAAACAATTTATCATCCACAATATTAAATCCCTCGCTGGCACTTTATAGGTAGGAGCCTCTTTGAAAACACAGCTCTGTTTGAAGTTTTGTCTTTAAAAAGAATACAATTAAACAAGTGTCTAAAATACACGCTGTCTGAAGGGATTACTCGTTCATTTAGAAGATTTAGTCTTTAGAAGAAAAAAAAACTTTTAATCGCGATTAATGAATTTCAAAATTAGTTACTTTTTTTAGCGATTGACAGCCCTAATATAAACATAATAACTTATTTTTAACCAGTGACAAATTTAAAGAAAATACAATTTGAGAGGATTTTTACATGATGTAATCAGCAGGTCAGACAGTATTTACGGAGAGGACTCAAAAACAAAGATGTAAATTGAGGACAAAGTAAAAGTCTTACCTGATAGTGAATCCTTTCTGTCCTCTGTACCTTCTCACTTTCATTTGCGAGGCTTTGTGTCTCTCTCTGTTGTGGCTTGTTCCTTAGACATGTGAGTCACATGACTCCATCACATGCCAACTTTCACTTCCAAAGATGCAAGTGTTGTCATTGGAAAGCCAGGTTTAAAAAGCTCAATGTGTACAATGTCTCAAAGATGTGTAAGTTGTAGGAATGTGGTAATAAAATGTTCAGGCAGTACAGCCCACCATGTTGGGAAGTAATCACCCCGAAAAGCAGCTCTGGGAAAAGTTTACTCAAAATGCTCCATAAACTTTTTTACTTTTTTTAATGCAAATTTTAAACCAAAATGAAATTAAATAAAAATGTCTAAATTGAAAAAAAAGTCAGTAAAGGAATGGCCAATATATTAGAAGACTAAGGTGGATTTAAAACATTATTTAAGTAGAAATTATATTAGTAGAATATATATATATATATATTCTACTTATGTCTGTCTTTTGAAAAAATATTTCTTTCTTCCTCTTTTTCCTTTTTTGTTCAGTGAAACTGAATAAAATTAATGAATAAAAAGTTTTAAAAATGAATTAAATAAAACATTTAATTAAAAAGGGAAATTTAAAAGGGAAAGGGACTAACACACGCATATGAAAAGCAATTTGCACATCGGGATGAAACATGTTTTACTTTCCGCTCTAATTTGCTTTAAAAGTAAAAAACGTGGAAGCTAGATCCTAAAGATCTTCTTCTTTGATCTCCTAAATACCACATTTATTATCAATGGAGGTTGGGCCTACTCCAAGCATCCTGCTCAAACCGGAAAAGCCACACAAGTTATTCAGTGGGCGTGGCCTTTGATTGACACCTGAGAGTAACACAACTCTTGGCTGCACAATGCTTGATGTCAGTCAGCAGAGGTGAATGATGACTGGAAGACAGGTGATTAAATTAAGTTTCTGGGAAGTTTATCACATCAATTATTGTTTTATACATCACATACTTCATATCACTTACATTAGAAATCACAGTCATAACCAATGAACGCAAATTCAAAATAATTTAGGGTTTCCTGCATTAACAATTATTCAACGCACTACTTTTAGAATAGGTGGAACTAACATATGCATAGTTGTTTTGTGACATTGTATGTATGGGGATATTGATGGGTACCAAGAGAACCCATTTTTATTTACATATAATTAACCTTAGAGGTTAAGGCAACCCTCCGAAAATCGGCTTGCCATTTTTCCCTCATAAAAATGAAGACGAGCCAGCATGTTGTGGATGGAACCAATAGATTCATCTGAAGGACATGATGTCATCCGGCGGGCCTCAGAGGTTTTCCAAAATGGCCCCCAACATCTGAACCTGGAGCCGTCCCTATGGGCCGACCCACAGTACCTGGATCTGGACCAATGGTTTCGGTTCTCTTTTGAGCCGAATGGAATGGATGTCCATGGAATGGATGTACACGGAATCGATGTCAATGGAATCGATGTCAATGGTATTGATGTCCATGGAACCGATATCCATGGAATCGATGTCCATGGAATGGATGTACATGGAATCAATGTCAATGGAATCGATGTCAATGGAATCGATGTCAATGGTATTGAAGTCAATGGAACCGATATCCATGGAATCGATGTCCATGGAACCGATATCCATGGAATCGATGTCCATGGAATCGATGTCAATTGAATCGATGTCTATGGAATCGATGTCCATGGAATCGATGTCAATTGAGTCTATGGAATCGATGTCAATGGAATCGATGTCAATGGAATCGATGTCTATGGAATCGATGTCAATGGAATCGATGTCTATGGAATCGATGTCTATGGAATCGATGTCAATTGAATCCATGGCCATGGAAGCGATGTCAATTGAGTCTATGGAATCGATGTCAATAGAATCGATGTCAATGGAATCGATGTCAATGGAATCGATGTCTTTGGAATCGATGTCTATGGAATCGATGTCAATGGAATCGATGTCTATGGAATCGATGTCCATGGAATCGATGTCAATGGAATCGATGTCCATGGAACCGATATCCATGGAATCGATGTCCATGGAATCGATGTCAATAGAATCGATGTCTATGGAATCGATGTCCATGGAATCGATGTCAATTGAGTCTATGGAATCGATGTCAATGGAATCGATGTCAATGGAATCGATGTCAATGGAATCGATGTCTATGGAATCGATGTCTGTGGAATCGATGTCAATTGAATCCATGGCCATGGAAGCGATGTCAATTGAGTCTATGGAATCGATGTCAATGGAATCGATGTCAATGGAATCGATGTCAATGGAATCGATGTCTTTGGAATCGATGTCTATGGAATCGATGTCAATGGAATCGATGTCTATGGAATCGATGTCCATGGAATCGATGTCAATGGAATCGATGTCTATGGAATCGATGTCCATGGAATCGATGTCTATGGAATCGATGTCAATGGAATCGATGTCTTTTTAATATACTTCTCCATCGCCGTTCTCCAACACAGCGTCTCCAGTGCATCATTTAGTAATTACTGCGCTACCTACCGCCACCTACTGGCACGGAAGAGTATTTCATGACTAGGCCAGCCGCTATATGACAGGCTCACACACTCAACAATGGCAAATTATTAGCTACAACTAAGTAATATATTTTTTGGGCCGATTAAGTGAAATTTGGACATTTTCCCACGGCACACCTGTCAATCTCTCACTGCAAAAAATCACTACGCTTATGAACATGAGGTATCTCGCCCGTCCAAGATATAGTCCACACTCCTAAAGGTGCGTTCACACCAAAAGCGATGCGATTTTTCGCGTCGCCCAAAACGCGTGAGTTTACTCGCTCGACCGTTCACCGTGTTCTCGCCATGAGCGTCGAGACGCTCCGCGAGCGGGGCTTATCTCCGTGTCTCGTCTCCGTAAAGACCGTTATCATCTCCTCCATCCACCAGAATAACTCACCACTAGTTCTGCTTTATATTTGTTGTGGACATCCCACTAACGCCCTTGTGTTTGGGTTCATGACATCACCCGTAGGCTCACTCAGCTCGGTCACTTTCACCGATGAAGTTACTGTTACGCCTGAAAGACTTCCGCTTCCAGCGCTACGGGAGCGGAACTCAAGAGCTGATTGGCCCGAGTTGCGAGATGACCGCCTCAAAGTTGAAATATTTCAACTAGGGGCAAAAATTGCGCCACTGAAAAGGCGCCCCCCCAAACGCCCCAAACGCGTCGCCCGGAAAAATATTGCGTCTGTCGCAGCCACACGCGTCTGTACGTTGACTTTTCATGGGATTCGGTCGAGCAAAAAATTAGTTTCGCTTTTGGTGTGAACGCACCTTTAGTTGTAAATGACAACTTGTTGGTTCATTTCCTTTGTGTACGGATGAAGCAAACAAGATATAGTGTCTAAGGAGTATTTACTCCTCCCAAGTGCTGCTACAAACGCAGTCCATGGACACCACCCTCACAGGGTCAGTGGTTGATATCCACCCAGTTGTTTAGGAGCGCTTTAAGCAGCCGACTCTGCTTTGCCGAGGGCAGACTGGAGCAAATCATTGTATGTTCTTTTTTGCAATTGTTCTAATCACCTGATGAATGAATGCTTTTGGACGACGCTGAAGTGAAAGCGAGAGGACAGCTTGTACAGGTATGACTGGCATGTGGAGTTCTGGCAGAAATCCTCAAACGTCACCGCCCTGTCTTCGTCTTTATGACAGCACACACAGTCAGAGGCGGAGGGTCGGTGGAGTAGTGGGCTCATTCATTCGTAGGCATCCCCCCAAAAACGAGCTACTCCGAGTACCTTTAAAGTAGGTTAAGGACAAGAGTAACGTTTGTATTTTTGTAACTTTTTAATCTGAAAACACAACATGACATTGATAGCATTCTCTGGATGCCTTGTGGTGTCCTGCACCGAGGAACAACATCCTTGTTGAACCAGTTTGACACTCAGACAATTACAAATAATTTGCAGATTATGCAGGTTTTTGATTAGTCAGTGAACACCCATGGCAGCTATTTCTATTTCGCACACACAATGTTATAAAAATAAGAGGTTGTGAAACACATGACATCTGTATGTTTTAGAAAAATAAGTATGTAGCTTTGTAACACTTTTCAAACCAAGACAGAAGAAGATCACTCGTATGTTTAAACCTTAACATATGAAAGGAATGAAAAATGGAACAAAAACGATGAAAAATAAAGCAAAGTACAAATATAACAAAGTGCAATGGTTAGTCCTGCCTGCCCCAAACACTTGTTTTACATTCTATTATAGAAAGAGAACAAAAGTACAGAAAATAAATGTTGCTGATGCTCCAAAATTTATTCCCACTGTCCCACTATTGTCACTTTAAAGTCCAACTAAAATTAACCCCGCTTACAAACAGGAACGCATGTCTTGTCCGACACCGTAGCTTGCTGAACAAGCCACCACACACACATTCTCTGGGGAAAAGACTACTCTAGATACGTAAATAGCTGCTCAGCGAGATAGCTCAATAGCTACTTAGCTAGGTAACTCGATAGCTGTTCAGGTAGATAGCTAAATAGCTACTGAGCTAGATAGCTAAATAGCTACTGAGCTAGATAGCTAAATAGCTACTCAGCTAGCTAGCTAAATAGCTACTGAGCTAGATAGCTAAATAGCTACTGAGCTAGATAGCTAAATAGCTACTCAGCTAGATAGATAAATAGTTACTGAGCTAGATAGCTAAATAGCTACTCAGCTACTGAGCTAGATAGCTACTGAGCTAGATAGCTAAATAGCTACTCAGCTACTGAGCTAGATAGCTACTTAGCTAGATAGCTAAATAGCTACTCAGCTATATAGCTATTGAGCTAAATAGCTAAATAGGTGTTCAGCTAGGTAGCTAGGTCACCTGCAAATGTGACAAGATGCTGGTGTGGTCGTTAGTAACAATACACCGTCTACCTGTGACATGTACAGCAGGTTGCAGCGCAAGTTAAGAGACTAAAAAGAGTATTTCTGATATATCCCCAAATACCTATTGTGTCTCTTTTGAGAAACACTACAAAAAGGGGATGACTAAAAGTGATTTCAGTTAGAATTAAAGTCTTGAGGAACCAGTGGTGCTTCATTTCAGTGTTTGAATGTTGCTCCTTCCTGTTTCCATGTCCTCAAAGTCCGTGAGCATACTCCTCATCTTTGCAAACTCATGAAGAGTTCTCCCGCACTGATCGGCTGAACCTCTGATACAGTTTCTTAACTTTTCGTCATGCTCTGAATTTGGAGTGATTCGGATGACAGGGGCGATGCAGTTGATGACTGACCTCAGCGGACACATCCATAACTTGCTTGCTCCTCTCAGTCAGTTCAGCTGTTCTCTTCAGCGCCTGCTTGAGTTGCTTTGCTGTCGTCAGACTTTCTTTGGACTGTGACTTAGTTTTTGTTAATAACGAGGAGGATGTTTTCTCCAACTCCTCAGACATGTCCATAATATCTTTCAGGATATCCTTTTGTTCTTCAATGATTTCCATGAATTCTTTCCCCAAATCTTCCACTGTTTGTTTAATTGTGATCTCTTCCAATGCCTCGACTAGATTGGCGATAACAACAGCTATACCTCCACTAAATGCTGCAATTTGTCCTGCGATTAAGGCAATTGCTCCTGCGAATGCCACAATTAATTGTGCTGTTGTCAATTTATTAATATCAGCTTCTGTTGGCAAAACTGCACATATTGCCAGAGCTACAACTATTCCAAGTCCTCCTACAACTGCCCCCATCATTCTTCTTGTGTTGGCGCTTTCCTGTATCTCTTGCACTTTTAAGGCGGCTTTAGCTCAGTGAGGTAAGAGGGCCGTCCTGCAACCGCAGGGTTGTGGGTTCGATCCCCGCTCTCCCCATTAGTTGCAAAGTCGAAGTGTCCTTGAGCAAGGCACTGAACCCCCAGTTGCTTCCCGGGCTTCACCGCAGCCCACTGCTCCTTAATAACTAAGGATGGGTTAAATGCAGAGAACTAATTTCCCCTTGGGGATTAATAAAAGTGTATATTCTTATTCTATATTCGTAACACAGAGTTCACCTGCAATGGCTTGCATTCTTTTTTTCTGACTCTCATACTGGTCAATAAATAATCTCCCGGCGTCACCTAGTCCGTGTAGCAGATCAGACAAATGAGGTGGTGGCTGTCTTGACATTTTCAGAAAGTCTTCAATCAATTGATTGTGCGTATGTATGTGAGAGTGCAAAAAAACTCTGGGGTTTCAGTCCGCTGGCTGTCTCGTATTGATCTTCATTCAGAGATGGTCACGCCTGTAATGTGAGAAGAAGCAGAGTTACACTGTCATAAAGGTACAAAAACAAACAGACACATTAAAAAAAAATTATTATACTATTTCGAGACCTTTTAACGTGACTCAATTCAACACAATAACAGACAGCAACAGAGGTGGCATGTCCGTACGTTGTGCTGGAGGCAGAGATCGATTAACCAGGACTACCAACGTGGTGAAATGGAGTAGAATGGGTTTCCGCACTAAAAGGACACCACGTGTCGTCGCTTAATTTCAATGGAACCACCTCGGCCAATGGAACGGAGCTTTTGACACTCAAATTAGCACCGTCGACCAATCGCAAGCTGCCCTCATGGAGCTACGTTGCATTAGTTCAGTGGTGCTCAAACTTTTTCTGTCACGCCCCACTTCCAAGGAAGGAACAAGTTCATGCCCCAACAAAAACAACAACAACAACAACAACAGCAACAATGCAACCTTTGCAATACAAAGCTAGTGCAGATATGTGTGAGCCATCACGTTGTATCGGTATTAGTGGCCACAACGAGTCTTCTCTCCACTACAAGTTTTTAATTGGCGGATTGCAGGCTTGATACAGACATTCCTCATTCATGCTCAATTTTGAGCTTTTATTTTGAAGGGAAGCAGACGAAAAATTCTATCTCACAGAGGTAGAATGTGGCGAGTGGTCAAGAATCTTGTCTGTTACGGCGTAACGTAAACATTTACAAGTAAGTGCAGGCATTTCATTTTTAACATATATTTATTCATGACTTAGTTTCATGTCTGTATACGTTTGTAATATGTGAAGTTCTCAATAAAGGTCTTGAAAATAAATCTTAATTTCCTCTTGCCTGTAATACCTTCGCGTCCCACTAGAGGGGCGCGCCCCACAGTTTGAGAACCACAGTTTTACATGATACAAACATTAAATCTCATTGTGCAAAGTAGTCGAAACAATCCGATATTACCTCGTTTCCACCTTCAAATGGTTGCTATCGAGGAAGCAGGTACAGGTGTCAGGTGTCAGGTGTCTTGGGTGCAGTCGTCGGTGATTCGTGATGCAGAAATCTAGATGAAGTTAGAAGAGACGGTAAGTATGCCACAAAAGGCCCGTACGTACCCTGATTCCTCTTCATGCCGTAACTTTTCACGCTTCTGCGTTCTTAACCTCTTGACCCCCACCCGGTTTTTTAGGTTTCTGCTCGAAATGACATACCCAAACTAAAAAGGGTGTAGCTCTGCAACCACACAAGCTATTTGAATAATGTTGGCGTTATAATAAAGGGAACACATGTGAGCTTTTGTTCAGATGTGTAAATATTAGCATATATGTTACTGGTTAAGAGTAAATAAAGATGAATCTTCTGTTTTCATAGAAGTTTCAGGTTCGATTAGGAAAAAAAGCACTTTCAGGATGAATATATCCTGGATGGATGCACAGCAAAGGCCTAAAATCACCCAGATAATAATACAACTTGTGAACAGACTCTCTGCAAAGTTTGACTCAGAAAAAATAAAGCAGAACAATAGTTGGAGACTTTTTAGTAAAGAGAATTTAGGCGAGGTCTCTAAAATTTGCATTTGGGCACATTGAAGCACCATCTGTGCCATTTGACTTTTCTCATGTACCAAACCATTTATTTCACTTTCACTTTTACTTGTGGTGTTCAATACATGCAAATACATCATTATGTGGCTTTAAAACAGTAAATCAAAGATTAAAAAAACAATCAAACAAAGTGGTGCTGTGCGCGTGCGTGCTGTGCGTAAAGCCGGTTTTTGGATCTGTCACAGCGCAGCTGTTGCGCGCAGATATCTCCGCCGGGGAAGGGCGGATTTTAAAGAACGACACGTCATTGGAATACTTAGAGCCAATAGAATCGATTGGTATCAAGAAAGACAAGATTGACAGCACTGTGAGCCAATAGGAGACAGAAAGGCGTCGCCATATTTGAAATGTGAAATCCGATTCGCTGAAATTGAACTTCCTGACAGCTGACTATGACGCTTCCCAAAAGTCCGCCTGGTTTTAAAAGGGACACACACACACACAAAAGCCATGCCAGATGGAATGCAGGAGATAAACGTTTTTTCTTCTTCTCAAGAACAAAAGTATGTTGAATTTGCTGAATGTAAAGCTATGAAGCGATTAATATTTCTGTGTTCTTTGGCTTATATCTCCGTGATACTTTGGTGCAGAAGGATTCTGTAAAGATATTTAGAATCTGTGTGAAGTCCTCTTGCTTTCGAACATCTCTTCTTTTATGATTGCACAAAGCTACATGTCGCTAGCTACGGAAACGTTCTGAGTGGGCCGACACCTGACAAAATTATGATCATGATATTTGTATTTTTATTTCAGTTGGTGTTTGAGTTGTGTTTAAATGGCTCACTGATTCTTGTAGCCCCAGTTGTCTTCTTTAATTTGATGTACAACATCAATATATTTGCTCATGTTTATTATAATATTATAGACAGTTTAGAACACAATCTCAAATATGCACCACAGGTGGTGCAATGGGGCTTAAGTGGCTCAAATCACAACACATATAAACATAATAACTTATTTTTAGCCAGTAATTTTTTAAAAAGAAAATACAATTTGAGAGGATTTTTGCATTATGTAATCAGCAGGTCAGACAGTATTTACGGAAAGGATTCAAAAACAAAGATGTAAATTGAGGACAAATTAAAAGTCTTACCTGATAGTGAATCCTTTCTGTCCTCTGTACCTTCTCACTTTCATTTGCGAGGCTTTGTGTCTCTCTCTGTTGTGGCTTGTTCCTTCGACACGTGAGTCACATGACTCCATCACGTGCCAACATTCACTTCCAGAGAAGTGTTGTCATTGGAAAGCCAGGTTTAAAAAGCTCAATGTGTACAATGTCTCAAAGATGTGTAAATTGTAGGAATGTGGTAATAAAATGTTCAGGCAGTACAGCCCACCATGTTGGGAAGTAATCACCCCGAAAAGCAGCTCTGGGAAAAGTTTACTCAAAATGCTCCATAAACTGTTTTACTTTTTTTAATGCAAATTTTAAACCCAAATGAAATTAAATAAAAATGTCTAAATTGAAAAAAAGTCAGTAAAGGAATGGCCAATATATTAGAAAACTAAGGTGGATTTAAAACATTATTTAAGTAGAAATTATATAAGTAGAATATATATATATATATATATATATTCTACTTATGTCTGTCTTTTGAAAAAATATTTATTTCTTCCTCTTTTTCCTTTTTTGTTCAGTGAAACTGAATAAAATTAATGAATAAAAAGTTTTAAAAATAAATTAAATAAAACATTTAATTAAAAAGGGAAATTTAAAAGGGAAAGGGACTAACACACGCATATGAAAAGAAATTTGCACATCGGGATGAAACATGTTTTACTTTCCGCTCTAATTTGCTTTAAAAGTAAAAAAACGTGGAAGCTAGATCCTAAAGATCTTCTTCTTTGATCTCCTAAATACCACATTTATTATCAATGGAGGTTGGGCCTACTCCAAGCATCCTGCCCAAACCGGAATAGCCACACAAGTTATTCAGTGGGCGTGGCCTTTGATTGACACCTGAGAGTAACACAACTCTTGGCTGCACAATGCTTGATGTCAGTCAGCAGAGGTGAATGATGACAGGAAGACAGGTGATTAAATTAAGTTTCTGGGAAGTTTATCACATCAATTATTGTTTTATAAATCACATACTTCATATCACTTACATTAGAAATCCCAGTCATAACCAATGAATGCAAATTCAAAATAATTTAGGGTTTCCTGCATTAACAATTATTCAACGCACTACTTTTAGAATAGGTGGAACTAACATATGCATAGTTGTTTTGTGACATTGTATGTATGGGGATATTGATGGGTACCAAGAGAACCCATTTTTATTTACATATAATTAACCTTAGAAGTTAAGGCAACCCTCCGAAAATCGGCTTGCCATTTTTCCCTCATAAAAATGAAGACGAGCCAGCATGTTGTGGATGGAACCAATAGATTCATCTGAAGGACATGATGTCATCCGGCGGGCCTCAGAGGTTTTCCAAAATGGCCCCCAACATCTGAACCTGGAGCCATCCCTATGGGCCGACCCACAGTACCTGGATCTGAACCAATGGTTTCGGTTCTCTTTTGAGCCGAATGGAATGGATGTCCATGGAATCGATGTCCATGGAATGGATGTACACGGAATCGATGTCAATGGAATCGATGTCAATGGAATCGATGTCAATGGAATCGATGTCAATGGTATCGATGTCAATGGAACCGATATCCATGGAATTGATGTCCATGGAACCGATATCCATGGAATCGATGTCCATGGAATCGATGTCAATTGAATCGATGTCAATGGAATCGATGTCTATGGAATCGATGTCAATGGAATCGATGTCTATGGAATCGATGTCAATGGAATCGATGTCAATGGAATCGATGTCTATGGAATCGATGTCAATGGAATCGATGTCAATGGAATCGATGTCCATGGAATGGATGTACATGGAATCGATGTCAATGGAATCGATGTCAATGGTATTGATGTCAATGGAACCGATATCCATGGAATCGATGTCCATGGAACCGATATCCATGGAATCGATGTCCATGGAATGGATGTACATGGAATCAATGTCAATGGAATCGATGTCAATGGAATCGATGTCAATGGTATCGATGTCAATGGAACCGATGTCCATGGAATCGATGTCCATGGAACCGATATCCATGGAATCGATGTCCATGGAATCGATGTCAATTGAATCGATGTCTATGGAATCGATGTCAATGGAATCGATGTCTATGGAATCGATGTCAATGGAATCGATGTCCATGGAATCGATGTCAATTGAGTCTATGGAATCGATGTCAATGGAATCGATGTCAATGGAATCGATGTCTATGGAATCGATGTCAATGGAATCGATGTCTATGGAATCGATGTCTATGGAATCGATGTCAATTGGCCATGGAATCGATGTCAATAGAATCGATGTCAATGGAATCGATGTCTATGGAATCGATGTCAATGGAATCGATGTCAATGGAATCGATGTCAATGGAATCGATGTCTATGGAATCGATGTCAATGGAATCGATGTCCATGGAATCGATGTCAATGGAATCGATGTCAATGGAATCGATGTCTATGGAATCGATGTCAATGGAATCGATGTCCATGGAATCCATGGACATGGAAGCGATGTCCATGGGGTTCCCTAACGGACATGGAGGTGAGCATGACCTCTTTTAAATTAGAATAGTTTATTCTTCTGTGATACCATATTAATATCTCATTCAACAGAAAAGTGCTCACAGACCCAAAAAATAGAAAATCCAGTTTGTTTATTTTTTTAAACTCGAGGGTAGGAGTAGAGTCGTGGTCCTCTAGCGAGCCGGCCCCTACAGACCGGCCCTGATTGTATGAACGCCAGCATGTCAGGTCTTTGTCTGCCTTTCATCCCAAACCATTTCCTCTCTCCTATTCCCTCTATTTTCTCCCTCCGGGGTCAATCTGGATACGCCTTCTCGTAAATTTCCGCGTCATAAAAACGTCAAAATGCCGGTTAAGTACATTTACGCGGTAAGGCGAGCCGAAAATGAAAGTGTTTAGAGACGGACGGGCCGTAAAGGGACTAACAAGAGGAATGACAGACGCTGATAGGGGGTGACAGGAAAGAGAGGCGGAGACATCGAAAAGAGAAGATTTAGCCCCGCGCAGCCAGGTTTCTGTAAGCCTCGAGCTTTAAATTAATGCTCACTGGAGCAATTAGGATGACGAGAGGATATCCTCCTCAGCTCCGAGAGAGAGCTGATGAGAAGAGGAGTGCACGGTGCCGGTCAGGAAGGGACTAGAGGACTTCCTGTTCCATCTGTCCAGAAATGAAGGATTGGCTCGCCTTTTAAATACATCATTTTTATAAAGCCCAAAACTTAGAACCGTGTGTAAATCATTTTTATTTTTTTGCGTGCGAGCAGGCATGGTAATATGTGCATGAGCACTTATATTTATATATATAAATATATATAGATACATACATATATATATATATATACACAAATATATATACACAAATATATATATACAAATATATGTAAATATATATATATATACAAATATATATATATAAATATATATAAATATATACATACATATATACATATATATGTATATATATATATATATATATATACATATATAAATATATATATACAGGACTGTCTCAGAAAATTAGAATATTGTGATGAAGTTCTTTATTTTCTGTAATGCAATTAAAAAAACAAAAATGTCATGCATTCTGGATTCATTACAAATCAACTGAAATATTGCAAGCCTTTTATTCTTTTAATATTGCTGATTATGGCTTACAGCTTAAGAAAACTCTAAAATCCTATCTCATAAAATTTTAATATTTCCTCAGACCAAGTAAAAAAAAGATTTATAACAGCTGAGTGTTTGTCAAGGCTCAGGAAACCCTTGCAGGTGTTTCGAGTTAATTAGACAATTCAAGTGATTTGTTTAATACCCTACTAGTATACTTTTTCATGATATTCTAATATTTAGAGATAGGATATTTGAGTTTTCTTAAGCTGTAAGCCATAATCAGCAATATTAAAAGAATAAAAGGCTTGCAATATTTCAGTTGATTTGTAATGAATCCAGAATGCATGACATTTTTGTTTTTTAAATTGCATTGCAGAAAATAAAGAACTTCATCACAATATTCTAATTTTCTGAGACAGTCCTGTATAGGCTTGACATAATTACATAAAGTGAAAGAACATAAGAAATAAGAGAATTAAATTGACTACATTGAAGATTTTAATTGGTAATATTTTAAAAGGCTCTTAAATGGTTCTTTAAAATACCTTGTGGTTCTACGAGGAACCATCACCTACAGGCACCTTTATAGGTTCTTTGAAGAACTCTTTAAGGAAATGGTTCTTTAGAGAACCCTGGTTTGAAAGGTTCTTTGTGGACCCAGAATGGTTCTTCTATGGCATCGCTCTGAAGAACCATTTTCGGTTCCAGGTGGCACCTTCATGGTTCTTTGTGTTGTTTTTACCCCTCAAAATATCCAACCCCCAAAAAACATCTTAGCCATATATAAAAATAGATAAGACATGTATACAAACTGCTAATTATTTATTTTCTGATTTCGGGGAACTCGATTGTCTCTCTCCAAAAATATAAGAACTCATCCACCTCCATCACACAGCTCTCTGACTCACACCTTGAATCTCTATTTGTTTAACTCGTACAGAAATGTGAAGTAAAGAATGTAAAGAGGCAACAATGGCGTCTGTTTCTCCTGATTCAACATGAAATATTCTCTCACTCCGTCTTCAGACGTGAAGGTGGCGTCGACCTTCTCACAGGAAGTCGTGAATAACATGTCAAACTACGCGATGCTGGCGCTATTGTTTCATATGGAGCAACAAACACGACAGCAGGACGCACCAGCGCCTTCCCTCTCCCTCGTCAACGTGTATTTAGAGTATTTCTGTCTTCGGCCGCACGTCTTTCGTCTCATTCGAGCTTTAATTCGGGAGAAAAGGAGAAAACGTTGGCGTCTTGGCTGGAGCTCCAGAAGCAACAGATTGCATGTGGCGGCGGACCAGTTACCCCCCCCGCCCCCTCCCCCCTCCCCTCGTGGCGACCTCACCTTTCTGCCATTAAGTGAGCCAGACGCTACTTCATCTCAGCAAATTGTTGCGTTTTTTTTCGTCGATGTTCCCGATCTCTGAAACACACTTCACTTCCCTCGCTTCCTTCGCTTCCCTCGGTCCCTCGTCGCCCCCGCGTTCACTTGTACAATATTTGCAGTCGAAAAATGTCCTCACAACGTTCTCCCGTTCCTAATTATGCTGTTTGTTATCACGCTCAGCCACCTGTGTGTGTGTGTGTGCGTTCACATTTGATTGCATAAGTGTGTGTGCCGCGTGGCTCGTGGCTCGTTGCGATTCTGCTCCGTTCTGTTCGTTGTGTTTGTTGCTCTCGTTGCTGACATTTATTCATGTTGCTCTCACTTCTCTCTTCTCTGGATCCCCCACCCCCCCCCCCAAAACAAATAAAGTTAATTTAATTTTTTGTGTGTGATGGTGGTGGTGGTGGAGAGGACACCACCCGGAACAACAGTGTGGTGTCAGGGTGGGGGAGGAAAGGAAGCTTAACCAATGAGAGGATGATTTTTAACTACATCACAAAATCATTCAATCAAAAAAACAAAGAAGACAACACAGTGAGAAAAGATGTGTGTGTGTGTGTGGGGGGGGGGGTAGCTTCTGATGCAGAAAAGAGGAGCCAATACAAACTTCAAGTAAATAAGATCAGAATTAAGTGAAGAAATTCAAGATTCTCTCTCTCTCTCTCTCTCTCCTTCTCTTCCTCTATGTCGCTCTCTCCCTCTCCCCCCCCCCCCCCCCTCTCTCTCTCGTCAAATAGACTGAAGTAGCTCAGTGGCTCCAGACACATGGGCTGTACCACTATGTGCACATACTTAGATAATACATGCATGTGTGTGTGTGTGTGTGTGTGTGTGTGTGTGTGTGTGTGTGTGTGTGAATGTGTGTGTGTGTGTGTGTGTCAAGTTTCCACATGTGAGGGTTTCTGATATTTAAATTGGCGCGTACATCACACTACCGGCTCATTATAACCGAGGTCCGCTATCTGGACCGCACATCTCCGGCTCCCTGTTTGTTCTTTATTGGCATAAACTGCTCACCGGCCTTTAGAAAAAAGAAGAACAAATAAAATGAGAAAAGATCCCAAATGGAGCGAGGGAAGGCTCTGGAGCTCTGCCCGACCTGCTTCAACGTGTTCTCATCGCTCTCGTTGGCGGTGTCAGGTTGCCAGGTTGTCCGTGAGCAGGGGCTCGGTGCTCACGCGTGATACTCCGTGTCTGGAGGAACCGGAGACGCTGATTTGTGGTCAGGTTTCTCTCATTTCTCCCTGATGGTCTAGTTTGGGGATTTAAGACGTGGAACCCGATACGGGTTCTGTTTGCTCCCCGTCTGCATGTGGAGCGCATGCACCACATGCAGCCATTCTTCATGACCCTCCTCCTCCTCCTCCTCCTCCTCCTCCTGTGGTGGACCGGTGAGCTCGGCCAGTAAAAAGGGTTTTTAAACGTCAGGAGGCCGTAAAGCGTTTTGTGAGGTCACGAGTTTCAATATCCAGAAATCCTGCTTGGTTATGTCACTTAGCTCATGAAGTTCTTTATTTAGTCTTGTGTGCATGTGTGGCTCAAAATGAACTCTGTTACACAAATAATAAATTACGCAAGAAGTGGTTCTCAATACACTAAATGCACAAAATTACCACAAAAGGCACAAAAATACCACAAATTACCACTAAAATAGACAAAAATACCACAAATAACGACGAAATTACTACTAAAATACACAAAATTACCACAAAAAGACAAAAAATTACCACTGAAATACACAAAAAGGCACAAAAATACTACAAATTACCACGAAAATACACAAAACTACCACAAAAAGACACAAAATGACCACAAAAATACAAAAAATGACCACAATAAGGCACAAAAATGCCACAAAATTACCACAAAAAGACACACCTCTCACCTCTTGAACACACACATCTTTTTTTCACCCATCGTGTCCACGTTAAAGTTTGAGGTGAATTGTGAGCGTTCAGAACGGTAACGAAGTGGCAGCAAGTATAACGTATAAAGCCGGATCCCTAAAGTACAGCTGCTGATTGTGAACAACATTTACCTGGATCGGGACACATCGTCCAATCAGTGACATTTAAACTCAACTGTCGAGTCAGCGTCACGCTGACCTGAATATTCCTGCATCAGCTGTTTTAGGCCGAGCCCGACCCTCTCTGAACGACGTGAGACGAGCCTCGTTTACATAGAAGTGCAGGCTGCATGGAACCGGGAGATACTGAGTGTGTGTGTGTGTGTGAGTGTGTGTGTGTGTGTGTGTGGACACTCACAGTTAGGAGGAGCGTGTTTATATGAAGTGTGTTGGGGCCCAGTGCAGTGAGACGATCTGGAGCTTCAAGCCAATAACGTTTCAGTTTGACTGCAATTAAATTTAATAATGACCCAAAAAAGTCAATTGCCACGCCAAACCCACGACTTCACACACACACACACACACACACACACACACATTCACACATACGTGTTATGAAGGTGTCAGCCAGCTGCCGCTTCTTGACGTCTCCGTTAGCGGTGATGAGATGAGTGTTTCACCTCGAGGCTCGCTGACTTTCATCTCTGGATTTTCTTACGCACACACACACACCTGAACACACTCACACACGTGCGCGCGCACACACACGCAGAAATACACATGTACACACACTCGCACACACACACGCACACACAATCACACGTGCACACACGCACACACACACACACTCGCAGGCACGCACACAAACGTATGCAAACACACACAAGCACGCACAAACGCACACACATACTCATACACACACACATGCACACACAGGCGCATACACACTCGCAGACACACACACACACAAAGGATCCTGCATCCAGACGCACGGGTCGCTTCATGGAAAACACATTGTTTAAGAACCATGAACATGATCACATGACCACGTGATCATGTGACCATGGTCGAATACAAGCAGCCGGTCTTAAACTCTCCTCACACGATGTGGGACATGAGACACAAGCTTGTGTGTGTTTAGGTGTGTGTGTGTGTGTGTGTGTGTGTAAGACTCATCTCCCTTAAAAACAAGCAACATGTGATTCTTGTCCGTATCGGTGTGAAGTGCCAGGATGTATCCAGATGATCTCCTCTTTAAACCGTTGTGAGCTCGGCCTGAAGTCCAGAGGCTCCGCCCACCGCGTGTTATCGCTTCTGTTCAGAGGCGAAAAAAAAGTGCCAAAAGCAACATCAAAAAACTGCACAAGCTTCTTGAATTATTATAATAATTCAAAACACAAAGCTCAGAAACAGTGAGCACTCATGCGCTTTTTTTGTTGCCCTAAATTCACATGAATTATAATCATTATCAAAATGAGCTCAGTCTGGGTGCACTCGCCTGGAGCGCTCTTTATCGTGACACATTACTGCACTTATGTTCCTGTTATCCAGCGTGACTCTTAAAGAATTACACATGACTGAAACCAATGGCTAATCCCACCCTCCTTGCATGAATAGAGAGAGCACAATTATAATTACTCGTGAATCGCAGAGTTCACATTGGAATTACGTTAAATACAGATTGCAGCTGAGAAAAGTTTTTTTGGGTTGAACCTCTAAGTATAATATGAAGAAATGCTCGCGTATGCTTTACTTTGTATAAACATTACAGAGGCGGAGTCAAACTAGCACCAGGCTACAACTAATGCGGAAGTGCCTTAAACGTGCATTCTCTCTATTGGTCACAAGGGGGCGACGTCAAATATATATATATATCAATAAATAAACATATATATATATACATATTTTTATATATGTATATATATATTTATATATATCTATATATAGATATATATATATAAATATATAAATATATAAATATAAATATATATACATATATATATATTGCCCAATAATTTCAATCAAAGAGGTTGCGAAGTAGTGAGAGAATAAGGTAAACCAAAAGGCTAAATTTCTTGTCTGTCGACCACAACAGAGTATTCAAAAATAGTAACCAGAGCAGACTATAGGACAGTTATGACTCGATTCTCTTCAAATCCCCAACTTCCATCTTGTAATAATACGTTCCCATCGCTCAAAATTGTTCCAACTTCTCAGCGAACACAAACATGTAGGATGTGTTTTCAATGTGCACAATGAGCGTAAATAGTGAAAAGGTAAAAAGGTGCAAAGATGTAGTGGCCGATAATCCGAAGGTATATAGGGGTCAGCATGTCGCCTCTTCTATGTTTACAGTCATCTGTTATGTCACAAAAAAAGCCAACTGTTTGCTTTTTATTTTCTTTCTCCTGGCCACAGGTTCCACCCTGCCCTATGAATGTGACAATTTCTGTTTCCGACTGTGAGAAAAAGAATAAATCAACAACATCTGCAACAGGTAGTGGCCTCCCAGTGAACTCTCATTGACGGGGTCAACGTGTTTGGGGTTTATTTTGGAAAGAGAAGAAATTTACATGAGCAATAGAAATATTTTTACATCGTAGTGGATATTTTGGACCGAGCTAAAATTCTTTTGTGTTACAAGAGAACTTTATAACCACGTCATTGCCAGATTCCTTTACGGCTGCAGGGGGAAAGGCAGCGTTGAGAACTCAACCGGGACCCTGATCCCCATGCAGGCTGAAACTCACCCAGACACCCCCCCTGCCACAATGTGCCCTAATGAGGCGTGACTGGTGCTGTGTGTGTGTGTGTGTGGACTATTTGCTCAAACAAGAGAGTCATGATCATAATGATTTCAGTTGCAGACTTTTTAGAAAAACGCGGATAGGAAATCCAACACAGATGAGATTTATTTAACGTGTGTCAGGGTTCTCTCAGAGTCTTAATGCTACTTCAAAGTCAACATTGATTTGTTTAGAAAGTGCGGTTGAAGGAATAAAAGATCTTTCTGGTAGGAGTAGTGATCTCTTTAGTAGGAGTAGTAATCTTTCTCATAGGAGTAGTTATCTTTCTCATAGGAGTAGTTATCTTTCTAGTAGTAGTAGTGATCTTTCTAGTAGTTGTCGTGATCTTTCTACTAGGAGTAGTGATCTTTCTCATCGGAGTAGTTATCTTTGTCATAGGAGTAGTGCTCTTTATCTTTGTCATAGGAGTAGTTATCTTTGTCATAGGAGTAGTGATCTTTCTAGTCGTAGTAGTGATATTTCTCATAGGAGTAGTTATCTTTCTAGTAGTAGTAGTGATCTTTCTAGTAGTTGTCGTGATCTTTCTACTAGTGATCTTTCTCATCGGAGTAGTTATCTTTGTCATAGGAGTAGTGATCTTTCTAGTCGTAGTAGTGATATTTCTCATATGAGTAGTGATCTTTCTCATAGGAGTAGTTATCTTTCTAGTAGTAGTAGTGATCTTTCTAGTAGTTGTTGTGATCTTTCTACTAGGAGTAGTGATCTTTCTCATAGGAGTAGTAATCTTTCTAGTAGTAGTAGTGATATTTCTGGTAGGAGTAGTGATGTTTGTCATAGGATTAGTGCTCTTTCTAGTAGTAGTAGTGGTCTTTCTCATAGGAGTAGTTATCTTTCTAGTAGTAGTAGTGATCTTTCTAGTAGTTGTCGTGATCTTTCTACTAGGAGTAGTGATCTTTCTCATCGGAGTAGTTATCTTTGTCATAGGAGTAGTGATATTTCTCATATGAGTAGTGATCTTTCTGGTCAGGTGATGGTAAGGACCTCCTTCTTCAGTTCATATACTGTTAAGTACTCTGGTAAAGAAACCTTACTTGTGATTTTATGCCCCAAATGTCTTCTTTTAAGCTGCAGTACCTAACCTGACCTGATGGGGGTAGTAAAGGACCACGTACAAGCCAAGTCCACTCGAGTAACAGATGTGGGCCTCTGCACGTCTGTTACAGGAAAGAGATAATTAGAGGCAATAAATAAAAAAATATACAGTATTGACACCATATGCTCTATATTTGTCGACTTCTCTTCTTCTTCGCTTTACATCTTCTTCTTTTTTCAGAAGTTCCCAGAAAAGATCCAACAGGTACAGGTGTTCACTGTCTTTGCTGGAACACACAGCAGGATGAGGGATATGACCCAGAGAGCTTCACCCCCCAAAAAACACATTTTCCCATATCTCTCTCTCTCTCTCTCTCTCTCTCTCTTTCTCTCTCCATCTCTCAATCTTCACATTCACAGCTGGATGGGTCGCTATTGTTTTCACCGGCTCTTCGGGGGGGGGGGGGAACTGACAAGCGATGAAAGGTGAGCCGATGGCTTCCCAGACAAACCAGACGATTCCACTCACCACACACACACACACACACACACACACACACACACACACACACACATACACACACACACCCACACATACACACACATGAGCAATGTGAGTGGGAAGCATGTTTTGAAGAAACAGAGGTCCTCGTGGTTCTGAGGAGGAGGCTGAGCGGCTATATGTTCACACACTATATAGTTCAACCAAAAAAAAGCCTTTTTTCATTTTTTAAAAAACTTTTTATGAGAACTTTTATTTTGAAGTTGTGAACTGTTCTCGATGAAGAAAACAGATATGAGGAACTTCATAAAAACAATAATGTAACTGTCACGATGCCCAAACGGTGGAAAACAAGGAATTAGCTCCAGAAAGTTTGATTCTGACTTTCTCTGAAGAAAATGTTGAGTAGCTTTGGGATCATGTTTCATGACGTTACGCGAACCCCATCGAAGACACACAGCTGTACACGGTTACGTTAATCTCCCAGCATGCCCAGCGCCTGTTACGTAGATGATGATGCCGTTTAGAAACGACGTGTCATTCTCTCTCGTCCCTGGAGCTTCACGTCCGGCAGCAAACTCACGGCCCTGAGAGAGGCTGTCGAATCACAAATTGAGAAAGGATGATTTCTGCCATTAGTGTATGTTTCTTCTTCTTCTTCTTTTTCTTCTTCTTCTTCTTCTTCTTCTTCTTCTTCTTCTTCTTCTTCTTCTTCTTCTTCTTCTTCTTCGATTGCTGGACTGTTGAGCAACTCTGGCTCTAGGGATGGAGCCATTGGTCAATGGGTCAGTTGGTCAAACCACCAATTTGGTCCAAAGTGAAGTGTGTCAACTACTATTGGAGAGATGGCATTTTATGCTGGCATTGATGGGGGTCTGGAGGATCAATTATAATGCCCAACCGTGAACTTTAAATCTGTAGTATTGAAGTGAAGTGTCTCGACAACCATTGGAAGGCCCGCCTTACTGTGCATCTGATTGGTGGGAATTTTTGGCCTTCTTTGCATAATTGTATTGCTCATGAACAAGATTGGTGGAGGATTGATAGGGTTGAGGTTGTAGGGTGATGTTAATTTGCACAACAACACATGCATGTGGGGGTCATATTTAAGCTTAATGTTAACACTAATGTTGATACAGTACTCTGAATAACAGGGATATATATAAAGAAAGTACAGCATAGTTCAGCAAAGTACAGTAAAGTTCAGCAAAGTACAGCATAGTTAAGCAAAGTACAGCAAAGTACAGCATAGTTCAGTAAAGTTCAGCAAAGTACAGTAAAGTTCAGCAAAGTACAGCAAAGTACAGTAAAGTTCAGCAAAGTACAGTAAAGTACAGTAAAGTTCAGCAAAGTACAGCAAAGTTCAGCAAAGTACAGTAAAGTTCAGTAAAGTTCAGCAAAGTACAGTAAAGTTCAGCAAAGTACAGCAAAGTTCAGCAAAGTTCAGCAAAGTACAGTAAAGTTCAGCAAAGTACAGTAAAGTACAGTAAAGTTCAGACGACCCCACCGATCTGCTAGATGTCTTTGTCTTGTGAGCTAACGGTGGATTAATGAATAACTCTTGCATGTTCCTGTTTTCATGAATGCGTATACACTGTTTAATAGAATAAACATTGAGAGTTGGATCAAGAAAAGCTCCACAATCCTCCAACCGTCAATAAAGATACAGTTGATTTGCATAATGAATATTTATTTGTTCGAAAAAGGTGCAACGAAACCCGTTGAGTGAGAATAACACGCAACAGGAACAACAATTCTGGACAGAGACAGATTCCCAAGATGCAGATGTACTCTACATGTGCACGTCTGGATGCCAGCAGATTTGTTTTGCTAACCCTAACCCAAAGTAAAAGCGAAGTCAACCTTTCAGCCTCTCGTTGGGGCGGTGCTGTTGCCTCCATCTGTCTCATCCCCCTCCATCTCTTTCACTCTCTCTCACACTCACGCCCACCGATTTACATGTGATCTCCGGGATTATCAGCCAGAGGACTCGGCGCTTGCTAATGATGTCATCGTAAGGGATGTTGATGTAAACCGAGGAGCGATAAAGGGCCTTTAGTCATGTTGTTAACCCCGTAAGTTGGCAGGAAGTCGGTCTCTGGAGACTCGTAGGCGATCCGCCGAGAGAGTCCAGGTTTCTGTGGGCGGCGAGAGGAAGATGGGTAGGAGGCGGACACGGACACCGACTTCGGCATCACATTTTAATTCTCTGTCGTTCTCCCAGCAGTTGACACTTAATTACACCAAACTCAGCTGTTTTCACTTCACCAGTGAGGTTCAAGCCCGCGGGAAAATACTCATCTGACAATGACGAGAATTGTAAGTGTTCTCCTCCCGTTATTCTCTGGGCTTGCGTTGCGTACTGTCACCGTCGAATTATCGGAGGCGAATGCTGTTCCGCTAAATATTTAGACGAGAAGATTGATACCACACCCGCGTACGAGCGTAGCTTAGCATAATGACTGTGAGCGGGCTAGCCAAGCTCTTTTTTTTAAAAGAAAGACAATACGCCTTTTCCAAAATCGCACTGCGCGATTATTTTAAGTGCAAAATGAGTTCCAATGCACCCTTGAGAGATTTTCTTTCCACGAGAAAATCATGGAAACATGCGAAATAAACTTAAAGCGGGTCGTTGTAAAGTCAAGTGGTACTTTGGCTTCTTCCCCCTCCCCCACCCTGCAGATAAAGAGCTGCCGTCTAAAGACAGGGTTCAGGTGAGTCGCCGTCCTCGTCTCCGAGTAGCTGGCGAGTGGGGAAGCCCCCCCAACCCTCCGGTCTAATGACTGCTGTCGATCAGCTGTTTGCCCGAGTCAGCACAATCTCCCGCGACTAGAGCTGACAACTGACACTCCTGCACCCTCCCTCACACCCTGGACCAGGTGTGTAGCTTACAGTAGGTGTGTTGCATACCGTGTGTGTGTGTGTGTGTGTGTGTGTGTGTGTGTGTGCGTGTGTGTGTGTGTGTGTGCGTGTGTGTGTGCGTGTGTGTGTGTGTGCGTGTGTGTGTGTGCCCCCGCAGCTGCAGTGTCACTGACATCAGCGCCGCAGCTTCTTTCTGGAAGCCCTCTCTAATTAAGACCTGGTCCGCCCTGTCATCACCTGCCGCGGCCACCCCCCCCCCCCCCCCCCGAGCAGCCGTCTGTCTCCCGCCCCCGCACAGGTGTCCCGAGCCGAGGCCGTTACCATGGCAACCCTTTTCGGGAGGCCGGACGAGACGAAACACAACGAGACAACGACCGTGACAAGAGGAAAGAACACGAGATAGAAGATGCATCACTTTTGACTCCTCTGTTATCAGCTTATCCCTATTTGTATTTTAACACTCTAAACTCGTCTAAACTCAAATGATTCACTCGTACAGTCGGTGCATTAACTATTTATTACCAATGGAGTTACCATGCAACCAGTTTCAGTTTTCATCGGGTATTAAATTGCTAGAAACTCAAATGCGTAACACTGCCAAGAAACGTTGATCCAAACCCCTTAAAGCTGCAGTACTCAACCTTCCTGCTGTCATCAATGGGCCAAATCCTACGAGAGAACTTACACCAGACTGCAGGTCAACCTTAATTCTACGGAGCGGTTTAGCGCCTTAAAGCTCATTGTGTTGGTTGAGTCTCGTGGCTCTCATCACGCCACAACGGGTACCGGTTACCATTGAAAAGACCCGCTGTGCACCTCCTTTACCAACTAGTAGTAGTAGTGGTGAACGTGAGGGTTGGAGAGTAGTGGGTGTACATCGGTTAAGTTAAAAGAAACTAAAAGTTAATTTAAGAAACATTGACATACATGAATACATGATCATATTACAAAAAAATAAGTATGGACAACCACAGATTACATTTTCTCTAAAACATGGTTATTTAAAACCTGTAGTGTTCTGTAAGTGTAGTTTGATTTCACCAACTGCAGAGGCTGAATATGCTAAAAGCGTTTTATTTGCATTGAAATGTTTTCGATGTTTAAAGGGACAATATAATACTTGTGGAACTCAAATGTTTCTCTTGTAGCTGCTTCTTGAATTTTTTGACTGTTTCTTGATCCATTTTCGATGCCATTGAGTTTTTCAGCATCCAAAACTCAAATGAACGCCCCTGCAGAGGCATCCTGGGTCCCAGAAATACATGTGGACAGACAGTTTATCTCAAATTCGGTTATTTTAACACCTGTTCTGTTTCTGTAAGTGTAATTTGATTTCACCAACTCCAGAGGCTGAATATAAAAAAGGCCCTTTACTGCTCCTTTATGGGGAATGACACACACACAGAGATTAGCCCCAGCTGGGGCTGATTAACAATCAACTACCAGCTGAAGCTGATTAGACCTGCTGCCCCCCCCCCCCCCCGCTCCACCCACTCTGCAGCTGAGCCTAAACACACCCTGCTGCCACAAAAAGGTTTAGAGCTCAAATCTGCGCTTCTTCGTTTCTGTAGTCGTTGCGAAGCAGTTGAGTTTATTTTCTGTTTTCTTGATGCCATTTTTTGATGCCATTCAGTTTTTGAGCATCCAAACCCAAATCAAGGCCCGTGCCGAGGCGTCCTGGGTCCCAGCTGCGAGCACATGGGTTGGTGACTAACCTGGCAGGACGCGGCCTGTGGCAGCTGCTTGTGATTCAGCTACACGGAGCGTTTAAAAAAAAATATTTAAACGGTTTGAGAAGTTTTTGGAAAACCACACGGAGCCGAATGTGTTCCGTGTTCTGGACTCTCATTGGCCAAATGGCTCCAAGATAACAGGCGGCGCGGAGGGATTCTTCATCTGCATTTAAAAGAGAGAAGTTTGTTCCTGAACCGGGTTTTTACACGACGGCATTTGGTCAAGAGCGATAAAAGAAGGGGACGCCAATGCAGTCGCTCTCTGGTAACTTTGGGTTCTGATATAATAAACCAGTCGGTGTCGTACGTTTCTAACAACGTCTCATAGCTTCTTTACGATGTTGTATTACCTTTTGTTGCATTGAGTTGCTGTGAGATATTTTGACGTTATTATTTTATAACACGAAACCCATGAAGTTTTTTCTAAGCGGCCTAAGTCAATCACCTGGAACGATATGAGCTGATGTGAAATATTGTTATCAAAAAGTGTTTTTAGTTCAATAATCAGCATCTCACAAACCTGTCTTTTGTCTGTCTTCTTAATTCGTATAACAATTTAAAATAAATCAATTTTTTAAAGTTTTTGTTTTTGTAAATTACAATGTTTTGACGCATTCTTTTTTATTCAGTGAAACGGAAAATAAAAAGTAAAAAAATACATTATATATATAAATATATATATAAATATATATATAAATATATATATATATAAATAAATATATATATATATAAATATATATATAAATAAATAAATATATATATATATATATTTATATATTTTTATTAAAGCCTCTCTACCTTAATTTCCTGGTTAATTACAGGTCCGGCTCATCTCTAGAATTCCTTAATTATCCTGAACAACACAAATCGGAGTCGTCAGTGTAAAAAAAAGTTGTTCCTGATTAAATTAAAAGAGTTTGAAGTTCAGAGTCAGAGAAACAGAGACAGAGAAGGCCACCCTTTGGATGTGTTCACATCAGCCTTCAACCAACGTGAAATGAGCGTGATGTGAAAAAGCTGTTAAATAATTTTCTGGGCTCGTTCCATTAAATGACAAATATTTTTCAAACAAACCTCGAAACTGGAATTGGAAAAGGAAAGAAAGGACCGGAGCTCAGCTTTTTGTTGATAGTCATGAAGGACGAAACAATGACGCTTTCCTTTGCTGTAAAGAGAGCCGCCAAAAACAAGACGGCAAGAGGTAAATAAAAAGCGGGGAGTTTCCTCCCTCCCCCTCGCTGACGTGTTGACTTATCTCAGAGGGCGAGCGGTGAAATTGAGAGGCGTCCTCTGACATCCATCTGGAGCCGCTCGCCCCGACAGGCAGCCACCTGTGACCTGTGTGAACCTGCAGGGGGCGGAGCCTGAGACCCTGTGGGAGTGCTCTTCAGGTAACACAATGACGCGATGGTATAGACTCAGACTCTTTCCTCCCGCTCAAACATCTGCCAATCACTTATCACACACTGATCTCATCTAACTGACACTTGGTGCACGGACCATCCCGAACTCGAAATGTTTCTCTGCAAGGAGGAGAGGAAAGAGAGAGAGAGAGAGAGAGAGAGAGAGAGAGAGAGAGAGAGAGAGAGAGAGAGACACCAGAGAGCAGGGGAACCACGGCACCAGTGAGATAGTTCCTCCTGGTTGCGTGAGAACGTTGTTGTTTCTTCATCGGGCGCGGTTAGCCGCGCACTTCATGGGAATTATCACCCTCGGCCCGACCGCACCGTCGTCCAATCAGATCGCTCGGCCGCAACTACCCCGCCGTGTAATCGCATTTGCATCGTGACCACACCGTGAGCGGGTCGGCGCTCCACGCCTCCTCGCCGATATACAAAGGATACAACATTGTGAGCGCTCTCCGGCCGCCACGAATGCGATGAGGTCACGGTCAGCGGCGCGTCCGTCTGAATAATCCCCCTCCCACGTACGCTAATGCTGGGTTTTTTCGCGGCGCCTGTTGGGAGCGACGCGGCGGAGATCGCCAAGAACTTTCAGAGCTTGAGAGAAACGAGTGGGCGAGTCGACGGGTTGAAGCTCCTCCAGTAAAAATATTGGAGGACGCATTTCGGACGAGATATTTTAATGTTGCTGCTTCGCTTGATTTTCTGCTGGTAGCGTCATCCGGAGGGATTCCGTTTGGCTGACCTCGAAGCAGCCGAGGCTCACGACCTCCAGCGATCAGGTGAATGAACACCTGTTCCACACGGCGTCCTCGTGAAGGTGAACCGTTGTATCACAGCATTACGTTAGCTAACGTTGTACGTTTAAGAATACTTCAGGGGAACTTCAAGGACGAGCAACTGAGCTCACGTCATTCGCTTTATTCGCGCCTTAGAGGGGGCGGGGCTTATCTCCATGGAAACAGTTATCATTTCCTTCATCCACCATGAAAAGCGAACCACTAGTTCTGCTTCATACTTGTTGAGGAAGTCCCACACACGTCTGAACAGTTAACGCCCTCGTGTTTGGGTTCATAACATTAATATCATATATAAATATATGTATATGAATATATATATATGAATACATATTTATATATATATAAATATATATATATACTGTATATATAAATACATATAAATATATATATATATAAATATATATATATATGTAAATATATATATATATTTATATATAAAAAAATAAATATATATATATAAATAAATATAGAAATACATTTATATATATATATAAATATATATATACATAAATTGATATATGTATATATGTATATATTGCAGCATGTTGAAAGGTGATGTTGCACCTTTCACACCAACTCAATGCTACGTTTTCCTCACATCAAGTTCAACATAGGTTAAGTTGGTTCGGACTGAAATGTCCCCGCAGCAGAATGTAGCGTGCTAACATGCTAACATGCTAATCGCCCTGTTAGCATGCTGTCTAGCGGTTAGCTGAAAGCATTAGCTCACAGAGTGGCTAACGTTGCTTTAAAGGAGCAGTGGGTGGTCCTCCAGGTCTGGGGCTGCTCTAGAGCCACAGGCCAATCACATTTGAGTATTATTAGCGTCAAATAATCTATGTTGTTAGCATTTTTTACTAGCATTATACCGTTAGCACTTTCTGCTCACAGTGAGAGAGTATCTGAGGGGGGGGGGGGGACATGGAGGACGACATGGAGGAACACGGAGGTCAACGCTCGTCCTCCAGATGTAGATATTAATAAAATAACAGGCTCCGCCACAGGATGTTCACGGGCATGAACGACGCACATGTAGGAGAAGCGACCTGCCAACATGCACATACACACACACACACACATACACACACACACACACACAACCCCCGGTTGTTATTTCGTGAACATTCTATCGTTTTTCGGGACACGTCTGTTTATTTTTCTGTTGATTTTTGGATAATAAAAAAAGAAGTTTTGATTCTTCCTGTCCTGATCGTCTCTTCTCTCAGATTTCTCTCCTGCGGCGTTATAACTGAGCGTTCCCACGCCGGAGAACCAGGATGTCTGTTCCACGTGTGACACCTCCCCACATTCATAATTACATCGGAGTTTTTACTTGTTTTTTTTAACTGAAAAACTGAATCCTTAGTGGCCAAGAGCCACGAGCTCAAAGCTCACTTGAGACCCGGCCTTCATCGTGAAAAGGTTGCTCCCTCCTGGACTGTTTTCTTTGTCTAATATTGGGTCATAATTAATTTTTTCTTTACCCATAATCCTCTTCTTCTGGAGGTTAAAGTCTGTGGAGCCGGAGCCTCATCGATCGCTGATCAGTTGCTGATGTGAGAGTCTGACTTCTCATTCATCCCCGTCCAACTGTGGCCTCATCCCATTGGCCGCCGGCTGCAGGGCGGCGCTCCTCCTGCAAGTATAAAGCTCGGGAAAATCGTAAAAATCTGGAAGTTAGTTATTTTGTAATAAATTGCTCTGTTTTTTCGGGGGGGATTTAATGTTTTACTGTCATGATGACATACTGAAGTGATTCACAAAGACAACTGAGGAAGTGTAGCACATGGTCCGCTGGCACGCCGCCAACCTGGAGATCACACCCGTCAGATCCGGGACAGACTTTCCCCGTCGCTAGCTCGCTCCTGATTGGTCGAGCCCACCGCAGGCTTGGCACCAGCGTCTCATTATTTCTCTCCGGTGAAGCCGACTGTGCACGCAGAGGATCGACTGGAGGGCCAGACGTCTCTGAACATGTTGTTGATACAATATTTTCACCCAAGAAAAATAAATCTGTCCATTTATTTTTCCTTTTTAGGATTTGACATGATTTTTGATGGCAAGAAAACACGAATTAAAGAAGAATCGGACGACGCGGATGAATGAAAACTCTCGTCTGATTTTAGGCGCTGGTCCTTCTGGGAGGAATGTGTCATAAAAGTGACATTTTTATTTTTTCCACACTTTCCAGATGAAATGTTTACTTCTAACGTCTGAAGGAAAACGAGAAGTGTCATACTTTGATTTAAATGGTAAAATAAAGCCCCAAACTACACTCAGTATGGCTTAGACAAGCGTGAGTGTGTGTGTGTTTGTTTGTGTGTACAACACTTCGCCAATTTCATCCAGAATTTACACAAAAACAATTCCGTGTGATTGGTGAGAAATTTCTTGACTTTCTTTAGTTTTTTTTAGTTAGTTAGGAGGTCAGAGTGACACTGTGACTTTAAATCCTCTGATTCACTCCAGCTCTGAGGGACGAGGAAGACGAGGAAGACGAGGAACACGAGGAACACGAGGGAAGAGGGGAAGGAAAACATTTGAGAGAATAGAGAATCACTTCTCCGTGTCTCCGTGCCCTCTGACACGCAAACTCAAGACTCCAGAGATTCAAACACAACCCAATGTGTAAATCCCCCCCACACACACACTCCCCCCCCCCCATGAGTTTTCTCCGTGGTGTAAATTAGAGTTCAAAGTGAGAAAAACAAAAACACAGCAGAAAATGAAAACAAGCCACCGGCTTCATTAAATCCAACCGCAGGCAGAGGGAGCTGGATCTGAATGTGTGTGAGAGAGAGTGTGTGTGTGTGTGTGTGAGAGTGAGAGTGAGTGTGTGTGTGAGAGAGTGTGTGTGTGTGTGTGTGAGAGTGAGAGTGAGTGTGTGTGTATAAGTATGTGTGTGTGAGTGTGAATGTGTGTGTGTAAGTGTGTGTGTGAGTATATATTTATATATATATATATAAATATATATATATATATATATATATATATACTGTATATATTTATATATATATCTATATATATCAGTCTGGCTGAGAGGTCTCTGGTTGATAGTTCTCTGTTCATAAGACGTGTTTTGTGCTCTGGCTGAGCTCATGAAGGGAAGAGACTGAGGAGCCCCGACAGCATGTGTGTGTGTGTGTGTGTGTGTGTGTGTGTGTTTGTGTACATTCATACTGTATGAAACACATATCTTCCTCCAGAAGTCGAGCATCCCACGTTCGTTGGACCGGAGACGGTCGAGACATAAAGTAATAAAAAGAAAGTTAAAAACAACGACCTGAAAGTCTTAAATCATGGAGAGACGTTGTTACCGTCGCATTGAAAATGTGGAAGGTTATGGTTTGATCGCCGTGTATTTATTTATTTATTTATTTGTATGCGTGTTATTCGCATAACAAAAAAAGTTTTAAACCGAATCGCATGAGATTTGGTGGGATGATTGGTTATTATCCGGGGACCATTTGATTAGATTTTGGGATCAATCGGGTCAAAGGTCAAGGTCAAGGCCATGAAAAGATCAAAATCTTCTTCTTACCACAGCACGGTCAATTTGTATCCAATTGGCATGAAACTAATGCCAACATGTTCATAATTCAATGCCCAATGTTGTGATATGTGAAGGTATGCGCTCTACCGAGTGCCCGTTCTAGTTTTATTGTTATTGTTGTTATTTGTGTATTTTCTGTACGTAGAAGACGACGATCACTTTGGACAATGAATTATTAAATATGCTAAGGAGCTGGAATGTGTGTGTGAGAGTGTGAGAATGAGTATGAAAGTGTAATTGTGTAATTCTAAAAATCCCAACTACTCACAAACACACACACACCAACCCTGTATCACAAAAATTACGTTCCCCAAGACCTAAAATGCAATTTGCAGTTACGTTTGACAGAAACGTATTTCTCTCCAAATTACGTTTGACTGAAACGTATTTCTCTCCAGATTACGTTTGTATTTGACGTATTATAATAACAAATACGTCTCTGATCAACGTATCTTTGCCGTTTGTTATCTCTCTTTTCTACAATGCTGTTATGAATTGTAAAAAGCGTCCTCTAGTCTTATTTATTATTATGTTATATATGTTGTTTCGCCTGCGTATTCTGACAGCAATAAGCGTTGTCGGATCATATGAATTGGCGTGAAGACTTACTGCTGGTGACTCTCCTTTATTTTCTTTTTAGGTGACAATACATTAATTAAAACTCGTAAACTATCACCACCTCATCACCACCTTAACAGAGTCAGTCCCATACGGGTCAAATCAACTATTAAACTTGTTATAAAATGCGCATCTGTCCGTAATCTATACCATAAAGTTCGCATTTTAACCTAAAAAAAAGTGCGCTTCCTTGTTACCTTTCAAAATAAAAGTCTGATTTGTCTGTTAAGCGGAAGTAGTATAAAACGTCTATATTTATTCAAACAATACAATATAAAAGGCATACATCAAAATCAATAAGGAAAATGCTGAACAGTCAAACAACTCAAAACAATAAACCCTTCATGGGGTTATTTACAGGCGTGTTTACTTCTCATCAAACAAAAAGAGCAGGTATCTGGAAAAATCTGGGAAATAATTTGGGAATTGTTAATAAAACATGATTTACCCTTCAACTTCCACTGATATGCATGCAGACTAATACATCGCTTCACACACACACACACACACACACACACACACACACACACACACACACACTGACAGAAACACATAGACACTCACATACGTACACACACACACAGGCAGAGACACACACATACTCACACACAGACACACACTCTCATACGCACACACTCTTACACACACACACACACAGTCAGACACACATTCACACACACAGAATGACAGACACACACAGACACACACACACACACACAGAATGACAGACACACACAGACACACACTCACACACAGACACACTCAGACACACACATACAGACACTCACATACATACAAACACAGGCAGAATCACCCACACACCCACACACACACACACAAATACACACGCACACACACGCATACTCTGCAGACTGACCTTTGACCTCCCAATTGTCTCTCAGATATAACCCTTCTGCTATATATTAAATATATTATATTGACCTAAATATAAGACTTTGAGGTCATGGGGGGAATCCCCTCCAAAAGATTCACAAGAGAAAATTGTCACCGTGCCAATAACCCTTGTACGATCCTTAAAACCAGTCTTTTAGTTAATTTTGCACACTTTCAATCAACTTAAAGATCTGGATTCTTTTCAGATTCAAAGAAGGGCATCTTAATATGATATACCCTACAGTTTTGGACCGATAGCACTGAGCTAAGGGCCCCAAAAACAGGTCTAAAGGGTCAAATTGGGCCTTATTCTCTTAAATTTGCATATTTTTGACAAGTGCAAAATGGCCATAATCTCCTAAATATTAGTCCTGAAATCCCAAATTGAACACAGACACTCAGGACAGGGCCTACAATGAGGTGATGGGGTGAAATTTCCTCCGAAACACCCACAAGAGTTAATTGGCTGTCTGAAATCCAGGACTTGAAGAGGGTGTGTGGTTTAACAAATCTGAGACCCTGTTGTGAGTTTGGGCTGATTTTAGCTTTTTTTTCCCTAAACATGTCAGAGCTTAGCTTTCTTTTGCAGGTTGTAGCCCCTCCCAAATGGGTCCCAACCATGTAGGCTGGCCACATATAGCACTTAGCATCCCTGCTTGGGAAGGGTTTAAAACCGGAAAAACACAATTCCTTCCTTCAAAGGTTAACAACTCCTCAAATGTTTGTACTATATGAACAATTTCAATTGTATTCTACCCCATTTGGGAGTGGCTACAACCTGGAAAAGAAAGCTAAGCTCTGACATGTTTACCCAATTTGACCCTTTGGACCTGTTTTTGGGGCCCTTAGCTCAGAGCTATCGGTCCAAAACTGTAGGGTATTCATATTCAGAGGCCCTCTTTGAATCTGAAAAGAATCCAGATCTTTAAGTTGATTGAAAGTGTGCAAAATTAACTAAAAGACTGGTTTTAAGGATCGTACAAGGGTTATTGGCACGGTGACAATTTTCTCTTGTGAATCTTTTGAGGATTCTCACGACCTCAAAGTCTTATAGTTAGGTAAATATAATATATTTAATATATAGCAGAAGGGTTATATCTGAGAGACAATTGGGAGGTCAAGGTCAGTCTGCAGAGTATGCGTGTGTGCATGTGTATTTGTGTGTGTCTGTGTGTGTGTGTGTGTGATTCTGCCTGTGTTTGTATGTATGTGAGTGTCTGAGTGTGTGTCTGTGTGTGTGTCTCTGTGTGAGTCTGTCATTCTGTGTGTGTGTGTGTGTGTGTCTGTCTGTGTGTGTGTGCGTGTGTAAGAGTGTGTGTCTGTGTGTGAGTATGTGTGTGTCTCTGCCTGTGTGTGTGTGTGTGTGTGTGTGTGTGTGTGTGTGTGTGTGTGTGTGTGTGTGTGTGTGTGTGTGTGTGTGTGTGTGTGTGTGTGTGTGTGTGTGTGTGTGAAGCGATGTATTAGTTTGCATGCATATCAGTGGAAGTTGAAGGGTAAATCATGTTTTATTAACAATTCCCAAATTATTTCCCAGATTTTTCCAGATACCTGCTCTTTTTGTTTGATGAGAAGTAAACACGCCCTGTAAATAACCCCATGAAGGGTTTATTGTTTTGAGTTGTTTGACTGTTCAGCATTTTCCTTATTGATTTTGATGTATGCCTTTTATATTGTATTGTTTGAATAAATATAGACGTTTTATACTACTTCCGCTTAACAGACAAATCGGACTTTTATTTTGAAAGGTAACAAGGAAGCGCACTTTATTTTAGGTTAAAATGCGAACTTTATGGTATAGATTACGGACAGATGCGCATTTTATAACAAGTTTAATAGTTGATTTGACCCGTATGGGACTGACTCTGTTAAGGTGGTGATGAGGTGGTGATAGTTTACGAGTTTTAATTAATGTATTGTCACCTAAAAAGAAAATAAAGGAGAGTCACCAGCAGCAAGTCTTCACGCCAATTCATATGATCCGACAACGCTTATTGCTGTCAGAATACGCAGGCGAAACAACATATATAACATAATAATAAATAAGACTAGAGGACGCTTTTTACAATTCATAACAGCATTGTAGAAAAGAGACATAACAAACGGCAAAGATACGTTGATCAGAGACGTATTTGTTATTATAATACGTCAAATACAAACGTAATTTGGAGAGAAATACGTTTGAGTCAAACGTAACTGCAAATTGCATTTTAGGTCTGGGGGAACGTAATTTTTGTGATACAGGGTTGCACACACACACACACACACTCATACTATCACACTCACACACACACACTCATACACGTACTATCACACTCACACACGCATACA